>NW_019369798.1:0-17069 GCF_002775205.1 Xiphophorus maculatus | reverse complement strand
CTCGAAACCACCAACTTTCGGTTAACAGCCGAACGCGCTAACCAATTGCGCCACAGAGACACTGAAATGCTACAGGTAGTCGTGACATAGATTCATCACATGTGCAACATTCTAGCCTCGCTTCTGAAATCCGTTGCAATAATCATGGCAAAAGACAGAGTTGAGCGGTAAGATGATGGGGAATTGCTTCAAACTCAAAAACGGCTTTGCGACTCTCACCAAATATGTTAGATTTCTAATCAGTCTTTACAATTCAAAGGTCGAGCAATCCATACGTTGCATTTGGTCAACTTCCTTTTTATGTGGTAATCACGTACTGTAGTGCGTATTTTAAAAGCAGCGGACAAGAATGGCAGATGAAATTCAACAGTCATTGAAAATGAGCCAGACAACATCCTTTGTCCTATCTAGAATATTGACAGTCGTCCCTGGGTGGGCTCGAACCACCATCCTTTCGGTTAACAGCCGAACGCGCTAACCAATTGCGCCACAGAGACAGAGACACTGAAATACTACAGGTAGCCGTGACATAGATTCATCACATGTGCAACATTCTAGCCTCGCTTCTGAAATCCATTGCATTAACCATGGCAAAAGACAGAATTGAGCGGTAAGTTGATGTGGAATTGCGTCAACCACTGCTTGCGCCTCTCGCCAAACCTTATAGATTTCTATACTGTCCATACCTTAGTTCAAAGTCAAACGGTCGAGCAATCCAAACGTTGCATTTGGTCAACTTCCTTTTTGTGGTAATCACGTACTGTAGTGAGTATTTCAAAAGCAGCGGACAAGAATGGCAGATGAAATTCAACAATCATTGATAATGAGCCAGACAACATCCTTTGTCCTATCTAGAATATTGACAGTCGTCCCTGGGTGGGCTCGAACCACCAACCTTTCGGTTAACAGCCGAACGCGCTAACCAATTGCGCCACAGAGACACTGAAATGCTACAGGTAGTCGTGACATAGATTCATCACATGTGCAACATTCTAGCCTCGCTTCTGAAATCCGTTGCAATAATCATGGCAAAAGACAGAGTTGAGCGGTAAGATGATGGGGAATTGCTTCAAACTCAAAAACGGCTTTGCGACTCTCACCAAATATGTTAGATTTCTAATCAGTCTTTACAATTCAAAGGTCGAGCAATCCATACGTTGCATTTGGTCAACTTCCTTTTTATGTGGTAATCACGTACTGTAGTGCGTATTTTAAAAGCAGCGGACAAGAATGGCAGATGAAATTCAACAGTCATTGAAAATGAGCCAGACAACATCCTTTGTCCTATCTAGAATATTGACAGTCGTCCCTGGGTGGGCTCGAACCACCATCCTTTCGGTTAACAGCCGAACGCGCTAACCAATTGCGCCACAGAGACAGAGACACTGAAATACTACAGGTAGCCGTGACATAGATTCATCACATGTGCAACATTCTAGCCTCGCTTCTGAAATCCATTGCATTAACCATGGCAAAAGACAGAATTGAGCGGTAAGTTGATGTGGAATTGCGTCAACCACTGCTTGCGCCTCTCGCCAAACCTTATAGATTTCTATACTGTCCATACCTTAGTTCAAAGTCAAACGGTCGAGCAATCCAAACGTTGCATTTGGTCAACTTCCTTTTTGTGGTAATCACGTACTGTAGTGAGTATTTCAAAAGCAGCGGACAAGAATGGCAGATGAAATTCAACAATCATTGATAATGAGCCAGACAACATCCTTTGTCCTATCTAGAATATTGACAGTCGTCCCTGGGTGGGCTCGAACCACCAACCTTTCGGTTAACAGCCGAACGCGCTAACCAATTGCGCCACAGAGACACTGAAATGCTACAGGTAGTCGTGACATAGATTCATCACATGTGCAACATTCTAGCCTCGCTTCTGAAATCCGTTGCAATAATCATGGCAAAAGACAGAGTTGAGCGGTAAGATGATGGGGAATTGCTTCAAACTCAAAAACGGCTTTGCGACTCTCACCAAATATGTTAGATTTCTAATCAGTCTTTACAATTCAAAGGTCGAGCAATCCATACGTTGCATTTGGTCAACTTCCTTTTTATGTGGTAATCACGTACTGTAGTGCGTATTTTAAAAGCAGCGGACAAGAATGGCAGATGAAATTCAACAGTCATTGAAAGTGAGCCAGACAACATCCTTTGTCCTATCTAGAATATTGACAGTCGTCCCTGGGTGGGCTCGAACCACCATCCTTTCGGTTAACAGCCGAACGCGCTAACCAATTGCGCCACAGAGACAGAGACACTGAAATACTACAGGTAGCCGTGACATAGATTCATCACATGTGCAACATTCTAGCCTCGCTTCTGAAATCCATTGCATTAACCATGGCAAAAGACAGAATTGAGCGGTAAGTTGATGTGGAATTGCGTCAACCACTTGCTTGCGCCTCTCGCCAAACCTTATAGATTTCTATACTGTCCATACCATAGTTCAAAGTCAAACGGTCGAGCAATCCAAACGTTGCATTTGGTCAACTTCCTTTTTGTGGTAATCACGTACTGTAGTGAGTATTTCAAAAGCAGCGGACAAGAATGGCAGATGAAATTCAACAATCATTGATAATGAGCCAGACAACATCCTTTGTCCTATCTAGAATATTGACAGTCGTCCCTGGGTGGGCTCGAACCACCAACCTTTCGGTTAACAGCCGAACGCGCTAACCAATTGCGCCACAGAGACACTGAAATGCTACAGGTAGTCGTGACATAGATTCATCACATGTGCAACATTCTAGCCTCGCTTCTGAAATCCGTTGCAATAATCATGGCAAAAGACAGAGTTGAGCGGTAAGATGATGGGGAATTGCTTCAAACTCAAAAACGGCTTTGCGACTCTCACCAAATATGTTAGATTTCTAATCAGTCTTTACAATTCAAAGGTCGAGCAATCCATACGTTGCATTTGGTCAACTTCCTTTTTATGTGGTAATCACGTACTGTAGTGCGTATTTTAAAAGCAGCGGACAAGAATGGCAGATGAAATTCAACAGTCATTGAAAATGAGCCAGACAACATCCTTTGTCCTATCTAGAATATTGACAGTCGTCCCTGGGTGGGCTCGAACCACCATCCTTTCGGTTAACAGCCGAACGCGCTAACCAATTGCGCCACAGAGACAGAGACACTGAAATACTACAGGTAGCCGTGACATAGATTCATCACATGTGCAACATTCTAGCCTCGCTTCTGAAATCCATTGCATTAACCATGGCAAAAGACAGAATTGAGCGGTAAGTTGATGTGGAATTGCGTCAACCACTGCTTGCGCCTCTCGCCAAACCTTATAGATTTCTATACTGTCCATACCTTAGTTCAAAGTCAAACGGTCGAGCAATCCAAACGTTGCATTTGGTCAACTTCCTTTTTGTGGTAATCACGTACTGTAGTGAGTATTTCAAAAGCAGCGGACAAGAATGGCAGATGAAATTCAACAATCATTGATAATGAGCCAGACAACATCCTTTGTCCTATCTAGAATATTGACAGTCGTCCCTGGGTGGGCTCGAACCACCAACCTTTCGGTTAACAGCCGAACGCGCTAACCAATTGCGCCAAAGTTGGGGAACAATAGTCTACTTGGGGGGGGGAAGAAAGGAAGAAAGGGGGAAGAAAGGGAGGGGAGAAGAAAGGGGAAGAGTGAGGCCGATCCCAGAGTCGCGAGTTCGATCCTACCAGTCGCCATACTATGTTTTAGTGAAAAGATTTCCCACAATTAATGTTTAAGTGTTATGAAGTAACGGCTGTTTTTTTGTATCTTGAAAACATTTTAAATGCTTTTTTGTACAGATAGTGTAGTACTGTAAACTAAAACCCAACACTTGTCATAAAAGGCTTTCTTTTTAAAACTTTGAATTGCTTAATTAATTTTGCTTTTTTATTCTGATATATTCAAATTAATGTGTTAAATTATACTGTATACTATATACTTGATGTATATTTTAATGTCCTTAATCATACTCAGTGCTTATTTTCATTTTTCACAGCAAAACAGTGACTGAAACTAAAATTGCAAGTGTCTTTCCTAAAGTACTTTGAGTGAAGTGAATGATATCTTTTTTCTAGTGTATGCTTAAATTACCAATAATTCAGAATTTGAAGCAGCTAATATTTACTCACAAAAGACCATAGACCTTATCGGTTTAAAAGAACCAAATATTTATTCAACAATTAAGACAGTGAATTAAACATTTTTAGTTAGTCCCAAAACATTGTAGCATTTGGATGCAACACATTTCCATTGAAGTCTCCCATTTCTTTTTCTTAACCAAGAAATTTGTGGTTTGCTGAAGGACTTAAATCCTTTTACTGTATGGTTTGTTGAATTACTTTGTGTACACAATGACAATAAGAATAAATATCTGTATCATTAACCCAAAACAAAATAAACACACTATGAACTAAATAAAACTTATATACAGTGAAGTTATTTAAAATAAAGAAAATGTTTATTTTTTCTTTTTAATTTGTTCCAGCCACTGCTCTTTAGTGAGACTTTCATTAGAGGGACAGTAAATTTGCCCTCTATATTGGCTGTGTCCTGTTTCAGCTATTCTAAACTGCCCGCATTTTTTGCATGTGTTGTGCAAAACTTTGCGAGTCAATTTTCGAGGTTCTCTACCAGGTTGAGCAGGGGCTGCTCTGGGAGCCAGAGCAGGGGCCAGAGCAGGGGCCACAGGATAAGCATGTGGAGGAGGGGTGGAGAGGTTCCACAAACTCTGTTGCTGTTGGGTAGTGAGGATAACAGATCCCTGTGGTGCCATTGGAGTAATTGCCACTAGCTGAGGCCTTTTGGGTGGGGCAGGGAGAAGCTGCCGCTGTCCTGATGGATTTGTCCCATCAGTGAATTGTAGCTTTCTTTTTAATTTTGACTGCCCCACAGTGTTGGATGGTAGCCTATATGTATGCAGTGGCCCTGAATGTGGTACGCCGTAATGCGGGCGTATATTTGCAGGCAGAAGCGGGTCAGCAGCTACAGAAAACTGGCTGGGAAGGTTTAGCCCTTGAAGTACCACAGCGGTCTCTTGCCTTTTGACCCTTCTGTTATGCCACTGAACCAGGGTGGTGTAGCTAACATCCACTAGCTGCAAATGTGTCTGCCCCATCACAGCTCCATTCGCCAGAACGAGCTGCCTGATCTTTCTATAGTCTTGTAGGATCAAATCCCACCTGGAGACTGTGCCTGATCCTCTTTTCTTTGGACTACGATGGATATTGCACAGTCGGACAAAGATGGTCTCCACCAAGCGGCAGCAGTCTGGCCATTGGGCAGATGGGGCTGGAGTGGTTAGAGCATGCCTCTTTACACTCTCAACCCCAGGAGTAAATTCTTGCCTCTTCTTGGGGGACCGAAACCTCCCAGTGTTCAATCTTTCTTGATGTCTTGCAGCAAATACCGTTCTCTGTTTATCAAACTCCAGCAGGTTCTGCCACAGAGCAACAATGCAGCTCACCTAAACAGGAAAATAAAACAATTTTACATTAGGACAACAATATGCAAGTGAGGTGAAAGGCGTGTGCATGTCTGCAGCAAGCAACAATGCATGTTACTGACCTCCTGGTTGGTCAGCACCAGTGAGGTTTTGCTCCTTAGCTCCACCAGATACTCAGCCAAGCTGTCAACTTTGTCCAGGCCTGGTACACCGGCCTCATCTAAACCCTGAGAAAACATAAATAATGTTGAAGTTATTTGAAGTTTTATTAAATTTTTCTTCAATTCTACAGCTTACTATGAATGCCCACCTCTGACATAGGCTCAGCAATGCCAGGCTGGGTGGAGGCAGCAGACAGGGTGGAGGGAGCTGGCTGGGTGGAGGGAGCTGGCTGGGTGGAGGGAGCAGACAGAGTGGAGGCAGCAGACAGGGTGGAGGGAGCAGACAGGGTGGAGGCAGCACGCTGGGTGGAGGGAGCACGCTGGGTGGAGGGAGCAGGCTGGGTGGAGGGAGCAGACAGGGTGGAGGCAGCACGCTGGGTGGAGGCAGCAGGCTGGGTGGAGGCAGCAGGCTGGGTGGAGGCAGCACGCTGGGTGGAGGCAGCACGCTGGGTGGAGGGAGCTGGCTGGGTGGAGGCAGCTGACTGGGTGGAGGGAGCAGGCTGGGTGGAGGGAGCAGGCTGGGTGGAGGGAGCAGGCTGGGTGGAGGGAGCAGACAGGGTGGAGGGAGCAGACAGGGTGGAGGGAGCAGACAGGGTGGAGGCAGCACGCTGGGTGGAGGCAGCAGGCTGGGTGGAGGCAGCAGGCTGGGTGGAGGCAGCACGCTGGGTGGAGGCAGCACGCTGGGTGGAGGGAGCTGGCTGGGTGGAGGCAGCTGACTGAGTGGAGGCAGCACGCTGGGTGGAGGGAGCAGGCTGGGTGGAGGCAGCAGGCTGGGTGGAGGCAGCACGCTGGGTGGAGGCAGCACGCTGGGTTGAGGGAGCACGCTGGGTGGAGGGAGCAGGCTGGGTGGAGGCAGCTGACTGGGTGGAGGCAGCACGCTGGGTGGAGGCAGCTGGCTGGGTGGAGGCAGCTGGCTGGGTGGAGGCAGCAGGCTGGGAGGAGGATTCGAGATGTGATGTAGCTGAGAAAAGGGTCTCATCGTCTAGCTCTGATACTAGAAAGTCCAAAGCTTCTTCGTCCACAAAGCCTTCATCTTCCTCTGCTACATTAGCCTCCACATCTTCCAGCAGAACATCTGTCTCTTCTGAGTCAGGCTGGGGTTTCAGTGGCTTTCCTGTTTGACTTAGAAGGTAGTCAACGCCCAGTAGCTCACCTATGGAAAATCAAACATATTGATAGTAAAACATTCCAAAACATGTTACATATTATTGATCTTTTTATACTATAGTTTATCTTAAACTGTTTATCCTTCACATATTTCATTTGTACCTGTGTACTTTGAAGGGGGCATAAATTGTGGGACGTACTCTCGTCCCAGCACCTTCAAGCTGTTCTGATTTATGGACTGAGTCATGTCTCCAGCATATGTCAGAAGAGACGATGGTTTGTTGGTCACTGCTGCAGAACCCCGATCCTGATTCCATCTATTCAGGCCTTCCAGGAGGTAGAGCTGGAAATTCAGTAAGTTTGCACTGGTTCCTGTAAAAAAAGGAAAAAAACAACACATCATATTAATGTCTTTGAAACAATACTGGTTGATCCAGTTTTGCAAAAAATATACAGTAAAGTGTTGTAGTCATGTTAGAAAGCGACTTACCTGGAATAAACCTGTTTAAATGACAATGAAATGACTCCAGGGATGTAGAGCCTCGTGAACAGCGATAACGTGTCAACTTGATTCCGCTCTTGTTGACACTGCCCACCTCAGTGTACAACTGAATCCCTGCAACATCCTGAATGCATTTCACATGCCGTTTTTGGACACCCCAGATGTGTTTTATCCTGACTTCATCCAGTAAGGGAACCCCCATCAAATCTCTCCCTTTTGGACCATTCAGCTCCTCCAGCAGTCGTTCAATAAGGACAGTAGTGATGTCCTCTCCCCGTGTCCTCCTACGACAGAAATTACTCAACTCCTTCTTGGTTATCTGCCTGTCCACCATGGTGTTGGTTATACCTGGCCTCTGTTCCTGCTGGAGCTGCCTTTCTTTCGCTCGTCGAAGAAGGTCAAGGTCCCCTGCATCCCACTCAAAAATGCAGGAGGACAGTGCCCGCATGAAAGCAGGATACAGAGGGTGGGCATCCGTGGTACAACCAACAGCCAGCCTCCGCATAAAGTGCCAAATGTCCAGGCGAATGTAAATATCTGGCCACCCTCCAAACCTGGCCTGCAGCTTGCTGAGGCCTTCACTAACACAGCAGCCACAGTCCACATACAGCACCTTTGGAGGTGCAGCCCCAGCCTGGCGGTACCGCTCCATCAGTCCTGCAGCCATTTTGTCCAGTCCTGGACCCTCCTGGACAGTCAGGACACTATTCAATATTTGGCCCAGCTCATTGCTGACTGACGACACCCACAGAGCCGTTCCTTTGCTGTGGCCAGCCAGCTTTTTGGTGATCTACAATAGAAAGTGTGGAATTAAATCTTGCCGTTTCTCATGTCTACAGAAACCACTGCCGGCTGTGTATTTCATAACATTTTCAATGTACTTAGAACAATAAACTTTTCACAAGTTTAATTGTTTGTGAAACAGAAAAAAAGTTATCCCAAACATTTTTAAAATTATTAGCGTTTTAAATTTAGTAGTGTACAACTTTTTTTCCAAGTAGGATATAATAATCAATATTATTATTGTCAAGTTTTTTGCTCTCTTTAAACCACCTCAGCTTCTGCCCAAACTTGAAAAAGCTTGCTTCCCTCAAAGAAATGCAGGAACCACTCATTTCAGCGACATCTTTTATTCATCTTTTCTTTTTGTCTTTAGATTAGTTCAATTAACAGTGTAAGACCACCATGATTTTGCAGAAGTAGTCACAGAGAGTCACAGAGCAGTTTGAAAACCTACAAACAAATGAAACAAAATCAATTACAGATCACAATGAACTAATGAACTAGTTTTCCAGGTAATGTTAATCTACTTTTAAGTGAACAGTGAATGAACAAACAAACTACATTCCACACACATAAATCCCATTTCATCACCAAGGCTAATTTGGTCTTCTGAATGCAGATTAAATGATATAAACTGTGCATAATGTCCAGTTCCTACCAGTGGTGTCTTTGTGGAAGCTTGAAGCTGAGGCTCTTTGTCTGAGCACAGGTGTGCCAAGTTACCTTATAGACTTCAGATAGGCCTGATTGAAAGGGAGGGGTGCGCTTGATTCTCTGTGATGTGTGTGCCAGTTGGGTGGAGATAGTAAATGCACTCACAAATGTACCATTTGCTGTTTTAACTTGACAATTATCATTACATGGTTACTAACCTTTTTGGTGGAGTCCAGCTTCAGAACTGTCCCCAAGGTGGAGGTGATGCTGGCTTTTATGTGTTCTATGCGTGACAGAATATCTCTGCCATACACTGACAACAACCAGCGATCAGTGGGGATGTCAGCTGGTTCTGGGGGCTCCTGGCACACCACAGGGAAAAGGCTGGGTCTATTTACAAAGTTAGCGCACTCCTCCAGATAGTGCCCCAACCTGTTCAGCCACTCCTCCCCGTGGTTTTCTTTCAGCTGCTTCAGCAGCCGTGCTGAACTGTTGCCCTGTGTCCTGTCTCTCATCAGCCTGATCACTCGTATGTCACAAGCATACCTGGAAGGCAGATTAACAAAGTATTTATTTTGCAGTTACATTTGCATGTAATGTAATATCTTCATTCCTTCAGTTAGCATTTTACTAAATGTTTTACTCACTTTTGGGTGAGGATGAGCCGAAATAATTTCTGGTGCGGCAAGTCCAGCTGGTCTCGGATGCTCTGGGATGTTGATAGATACGTGAGATTACACCCGCTGCACCTGAGTGTCTCCGTCACAAGGAGGTAATACCTATCAATATCCAGGACTTTCCGAGCCCTCTTGTGGATGCCAGCACCTGTAAGATGATTCCCACAAGTTTTGCAGAACACCCTGACCTTCCACTGATGGTAGGGCATCCATACGAGGAGCCGATGTGAAAAAAACCTCTCAGGTGTTGGCACCTGATGGTAAATGAGGGCCGGCGCAGGAGGCTCGTACCACAGCTTTAAATCTGGGCGCAGTTTGCCAGATTTAAAGAGGGTATTTGAGATCCATCTTTGATCCTGCACAGGGATGGTTTTCCTCATCTCACTCGGTAACCAGAAAGAAGCTGCATTATCACCTGCAGCTGGTTGTAACAGAGACGTTGAAGGCTGTTCCTAAAAACAACAGAACATAAATATGTTTGAAAACAGATATCTTAGAACTGCTTTATTTTAATGAATATACAATGCTGTACTCACAGATGCAACTGTCTTGCCGGAGTGTGTCTGGGAGGATGGAGCAACACTAGGGCTCCTCACAGAGGGTGGAGAAGGACTTGGGCTCCTCACGGAGGATGGAAAGGGACTTGGGCTCCTCACAGAGGATGGAGAGGGACTTGGGCTCCTCACAGAGGATGGAAAGGGACTTGGGCTCCTCACAGAGGATGGAGAGGGACTTGGGCTCCTCACAGAGGATGGAGAGGGACTCGGTGTCTTCCGGGCCACCAAGTTTGGCTTCACTGAATCCGAAAGAGAACCCCCAAAATAGGACTTAGTGAACTGAAACGAGAAATGTACAATCATGTGAAGTATATACTTTATAAATCACTACATCAAAATAAGCACAAGAAAATGTTTTGTTCAAAAACTATTATAGTTTGTTGCCAAGACAGAATCAATAATATAAAGTATTGAGCAAACAAACAAGAACATTTACCCTTGACAAAGATGGAGGGGACCTCAGGAAACAGCGGGTGGCTGTTGCTGTATCTCCAGAATTAGATTGTGAACCCACAGACTGTGGGGTCAAAGAAGGAGGTGCAGAAGGAGGCTGCAGTGCAGGCTACCAAAACAAAGATATTTTAAGTATAAAAGTCACCATTCACCAGAATTGCAAGAGACAAGACATAGCTTCAAATTTGACTAAGAAGTGATTGTTATTAGATATTATTTTAAACCAGCTTACTTTAACAGTGTGAAAGCCACAGTCACAAGTGACAGACGCTCCAAAAAGGGTGGTCTGTCCCCGAACTTGCATGGGGCATTTTTCTATCTGAAACAGTGTAACATAATCTTATTAATGACAGCTACTCAAGTCTGTCCTTTTTTATAAACATATCTACACACACAAGTGAATGAAACAGTGACTTCACTTTACCTTCTGATAGATATCATGCCATTTCTTCTGCCTTGGGGCTGGTCTATTCCCTGCATTGGAAGGCCAAACCCCAGTGCTGGCAAATGCCTTAAGCCTTGCCATCCACTCCCCATCCCCCATACCTTTGTGGCTCTTTGGCTTGGTGCTCATCTGAAGATAACATTGGGAATTAGCAGAATCAAATTCCATAAACTAATGATGCACTTTGTGCACAACTAACAATGGGTATGACATAAAAGCATTTAAAAGTAAAATCAAAGCCATAGTTTTCTGTGCTAATTATGATGAGGTAAAAAAAAAAACTATAACCCTCGATCGATCGATCGATCGATCGAGGTTGGTCTATATATAGGTTGATATCTATGTATGCATTTACATTTTAACTTAAAATGTTACTACTATATTATAAAATAAAATGTGTCCTTACTCTTGCACTCAGAACATGACATCATTATGTCGCCCTTTTATTTAACCCACAATATATTATTTTAGCTGATGTACAATTATAAATACGAAATCTGTTTGAACGACAACAGACAATAAACAATATTAATGGGTACTCACAGCAAGATCGTTTAGGTCGAGAGATCAATGATGTGATGACGAATCCTTCTTCAACGAAGCTAGGCTACTGACATCTGACTTTCAGAATCTTCCAACGGTTTTTATTTTTAAAAATAAAATTCGAAATTTGTTTTGTTTGTGGTGGTGGGGGGCGTGAGGGCGTCTGAGAGAGGGAGGGCTCACGGTGATTGGCCGATTTCCATTGTGAGCGCGGACATTGATAGGTTCGCATGTCGCCACGGTGATTGGCCGATTTCCATTGTGAGCGCGGACATTGATAGGTTCGCATGTCGCCACGGTGATTGGCCGATTTCCATTGTGAGCGCGGACATTGATAGGCTCGGTCCATTATGAGGCGGTACGACATTGGCTAAACCGTTCAATGTGAGAATGGAGAGGGGCAAGCGCCATTGGAGGAGAAACACCGACTAACGTGAGCGAAGTAGCGCCACAGAGACAGAGACACTGAAATACTACAGGTAGCCGTGACATAGATTCATCACATGTGCAACATTCTAGCCTCGCTTCTGAAATCCATTGCATTAACCATGGCAAAAGACAGAATTGAGCGGTAAGTTGATGTGGAATTGCGTCAACCACTGCTTGCGCCTCTCGCCAAACCTTATAGATTTCTATACTGTCCATACCATAGTTCAAAGTCAAAAGGTCGAGCAATCCAAACGTTGCATTTGGTCAACTTCCTTTTCATTTGGCAATCACGTACTGTAGTGAGTATTTCAAAAGCAGCGGACAAGAATGGCAGATGAAATTCAACAATCATTGAAAATGAGCCAGACAACATCCTTTGTCCTATGAAGAATATTTACAGTCGTCCCTGGGTGGGCTCGAATCACCAACCTTTCGGTTAACAGCCGAACGCGCTAACCAATTGCGCCACAGAGACAGAGACACTGAAACGCAACAGGTAGCCGTGACATAGATTCATCACATGTGCAACATTCTAGCCTCGCTTCTGAAATCCAATGCAATAACCATGGCAAAAGACAGAGTTGAGCGGTAAGATGATGGGGAATTGCTTCAAACTCAAAAACAGCTTTGCGACTCTCACCAAATATGTTAGATTTCTAATCAGTCTTTACAATTCAAAGGTCGAGCAATCCATACGTTGCATTTGGTCAACTTCCTTTTTATGTGGTAATCACGTACTGTAGTGCGTATTTTAAAAGCAGCGGACAAGAATGGCAGATGAAATTCAACAGTCATTGAAAATGAGCCAGACAACATCCTTTGTCCTATCTAGAATATTGACAGTCGTCCCTGGGTGGGCTCGAACCACCATCCTTTCGGTTAACAGCCGAACGCGCTAACCAATTGCGCCACAGAGACAGAGACACTGAAATACTACAGGTAGCCGTGACATAGATTCATCACATGTGCAACATTCTAGCCTCGCTTCTGAAATCCATTGCATTAACCATGGCAAAAGATAGAATTGAGCGGTAAGTTGATGTGGAATTGCGTCAACCACTGCTTGCGCCTCTCGCCAAACCTTATAGATTTCTATACTGTCCATACCATAGTTCAAAGTCAAAAGGTCGAGCAATCCAAACGTTGCATTTGGTCAACTTCCTTTTTTGTGGTAATCACGTACTGTAGTGAGTATTTCAAAAGCAGCGGACAAGAATGGCAGATGAAATTCAACAATCATTGATAATGAGCCAGACAACATCCTTTGTCCTATCGAGAATATTGACAGTCGTCCCTGGGTGGGCTCGAACCACCAACCTTTCGGTTAACAGCCGAACGCGCTAACCAATTGCGCCACAGAGACACTGAAATGCTACAGGTAGTCGTGACATAGATTCATCACATGTGCAACATTCTAGCCTCGCTTCTGAAATCCGTTGCATTAACCATGGCAAAAGACAGAATTGAGCGGTAAGTTGATGTGGAATTGCGTCAACCACTGCTTGCGCCTCTCGCCAAACCTTATAGATTTCTATACTGTCCATACCATAGTTCAAAGTCAAAAGGTCGAGCAATCCAAACGTTGCATTTGGTCAACTTCCTTTTTTGTGGTAATCACGTACAGTAGTGAGTATTTCAAAAGCAGCGGACAAGAATGGTAGATGAAATTCAACAATCATTGATAATGAGCCAGACAACATCCTTTGTCCTATCTAGAATATTGACAGTCGTCCCTGGGTGGGCTCGAACCACCAACCTTTCGGTTAACAGCCGAACGCGCTAACCAATTGCGCCACAGAGACACTGAAATGCTACAGGTAGTCGTGACATAGATTCATCACATGTGCAACATTCTAGCCTCGCTTCTGAAATCCGTTGCAATAATAATGGCAAAAGACAGAGTTGACCGGTAAGATGATGGGGAATTGCTTCAAACTCAAAAACGGCTTTGCGACTCTCACCAAATATGTTAGATTTCTAATCAGTCTTTACAATTCAAAGGTCGAGCAATCCATACGTTGCATTTGGTCAACTTCCTTTTTATGTGGTAATCACGTACTGTAGTGCGTATTTTAAAAGCAGCGGACAAGAATGGCAGATGAAATTCAACAGTCATTGAAAATGAGCCAGACAACATCCTTTGTCCTATCGAGAATATTGACAGTCGTCCCTGGGTGGGCTCGAACCACCATCCTTTCGGTTAACAGCCGAACGCGCTAACCAATTGCGCCACAGAGACAGAGACACTGAAATACTACAGGTAGCCGTGACATAGATTCATCACATGTGCAACATTCTAGCCTCGCTTCTGAAATCCATTGCATTAACCATGGCAAAAGATAGAATTGAGCGGTAAGTTGATGTGGAATTGCGTCAACCACTGCTTGCGCCTCTCGCCAAACCTTATAGATTTCTATACTGTCCATACCATAGTTCAAAGTCAAAAGGTCGAGCAATCCAAACGTTGCATTTGGTCAACTTCCTTTTTGTGGTAATCACGTACTGTAGTGAGTATTTCAAAAGCAGCGGACAAGAATGGCAGATGAAATTCAACAATCATTGATAATGAGCCAGACAACATCCTTTGTCCTATCTAGAATATTGACAGTCGTCCCTGGGTGGGCTCGAACCACCAACCTTTCGGTTAACAGCCGAACGCGCTAACCAATTGCGCCACAGAGACACTGAAATGCTACAGGTAGTCGTGACATAGATTCATCACATGTGCAACATTCTAGCCTCGCTTCTGAAATCAGTTGCAATAATCATGGCAAAAGACAGAGTTGACCGGTAAGATGATGGGGAATTGCTTCAAACTCAAAAACGGCTTTGCGACTCTCACCAAATATGTTAGATTTCTAATCAGTCTTTACAATTCAAAGGTCGAGCAATCCATACGTTGCATTTGGTCAACTTCCTTTTTATGTGGTAATCACGTACTGTAGTGCGTATTTTAAAAGCAGCGGACAAGAATGGCAGATGAAATTCAACAGTCATTGAAAATGAGCCAGACAACATCCTTTGTCCTATCGAGAATATTGACAGTCGTCCCTGGGTGGGCTCGAACCACCATCTTTTCGGTTAACAGCCGAACGCGCTAACCAATTGCGCCACAGAGACAGAGACACTGAAATACTACAGGTAGCCGTGACATAGATTCATCACATGTGCAACATTCTAGCCTCGCTTCTGAAATCCATTGCATTAACCATGGCAAAAGACAGAATTGAGCGGTAAGTTGATGTGGAATTGCGTCAACCACTTGCTTGCGCCTCTCGCCAAACCTTATAGATTTCTATACTGTCCATACCATAGTTCAAAGTCAAAAGGTCGAGCAATCCAAACGTTGCATTTGGTCAACTTCCTTTTTTGTGGTAATCACGTACTGTAGTGAGTATTTCAAAAGCAGCGGACAAGAATGGCAGATGAAATTCAACAATCATTGATAATGAGCCAGACAACATCCTTTGTCCTATCTAGAATATTGACAGTCATCCCTGGGTGGGCTCGAACCACCAACCTTTCGGTTAACAGCCGAACGCGCTAACCAATTGCGCCACAGAGACACTGAAATACTACAGGTAGTCGTGACATAGATTCATCACATGTGCAACATTCTAGCCTCGCTTCTGAAATCCGTTGCAATAATCATGGCAAAAGACAGAGTTGAGCGGTAAGATGATGGGGAATTGCTTCAAACTCAAAAACGGCTTTGCGACTCTCACCAAATATGTTAGATTTCTAATCAGTCTTTACAATTCAAAGGTCGAGCAATCCATACGTTGCATTTGGTCAACTTCCTTTTTATGTGGTAATCACGTACTGTAGTGAGTATTTCAAAAGCAGCGGACAAGAATGGCAGATGAAATTCAACAATCATTGATAATGAGCCAGACAACATCCTTTGTCCTATCTAGAATATTGACAGTCATCCCTGGGTGGGCTCGATCCACCAACCTTTCGGTTAACAGCCGAACGCGCTAACCAATTGCGCCACAGAGACACTGAAATGCAACAGGTAGTCGTGACATAGATTCATCACATGTGCAACATTCTAGCCTCGCTTCTGAAATCCGTTGCAATAATCATGGCAAAAGACAGAGTTGACCGGTAAGATGATTGGGAATTGCTTCAAACTCAAAAAGGCTTTGCGACTCTCACCAAATATGTTAGATTTCTAATCAGTCTTTACAATTCAAAGGTCGAGCAATCCATACGTTGCATTTGGTCAACTTCCTTTTTATGTGGTAATCACGTACTGTAGTGCGTATTTTAAAAGCAGCGGACAAGAATGGCAGATGAAATTCAACAGTCATTGAAAATGAGCCAGACAACATCCTTTGTCCTATCGAGAATATTGACAGTCGTCCCTGGGTGGGCTCGAACCACCATCCTTTCGGTTAACAGCCGAACGCGCTAACCAATTGCGCCACAGAGACAGAGACACGGAAATACTACAGGTATCCGTGACATAGATTCATCACATGTGCAACATTCTAGCCTCGCTTCTGAAATCCATTGCATTAACCATGGCAAAAGACAGAATTGAGCGGTAAGTTGATGTGGAATTGCGTCAACCACTGCTTGCGCCTCTCGCCAAACCTTATAGATTTCTATACTGTCCATACCATAGTTCAAAGTCAAAAGGTCGAGCAATCCAAACGTTGCATTTGGTCAACTTCCTTTTTTGTGGTAATCACGTACTGTAGTGAGTATTTCAAAAGCAGCGGACAAGAATGGCAGATGAAATTCAACAATCATTGATAATGAGCCAGACAACATCCTTTGTCCTATCTAGAATATTGACAGTCGTCCCTGGGTGGGCTCGATCCACCAACCTTTCGGTTAACAGCCGAACGCGCTAACCAATTGCGCCAAAGTTGGGGAACAATAGTCTACTTGGGGGGGGGAAGAAAGGAAGAAAGGGGGAAGAAAGGGAGGGGAGAAGAAAGGGGAAGAGTGAGGCCGATCCCAGAGTCGCGAGTTCGATCCTACCAGTCGCCATACTATGTTTTAGTGAAAAGATTTCCCACAATTAATGTTTAAGTGTTATGAAGTAACGGCTGTTTTTTTGTATCTTGAAAACATTTTAAATGCTTTTTTGTACAGATAGTGTAGTACTGTAAACTAAAACCCAACACTTGTCATAAAAGGCTTTCTTTTTAAAACTTTGAATTGCTTAATTAATTTTGCTTTTTTATTCTGATATATTCAAATTAATGTGTTAAATTATACTGTATACTATATACTTGATGTATATTTTAATGTCCTTAATCATACCCAGTGCTTATTTTCATTTTTCACA
>NW_019369797.1:0-26737 GCF_002775205.1 Xiphophorus maculatus | reverse complement strand
TGATGAAAAGTCTAAATAACTTCATCATTGATACATTTCTGTTTTTTGGGATCCGATAATGCAAATCCACTGATGCACTCTGAAGAGAGTCAGTGCAGACCACGGAGGAGAAAGCCAGTCAGTACTGGAGGAAGTTTGATGAAAAGGCTAAGCAGAAAACGAAACGATGAGTCATCTTTTGGCTTTGTTGCAGGAAATGAAGGTTTCTAAGGAAACATTTGTACACCTATTATCTTCCAGATAATATCTGTTTGTGCCCGTAGACTCTATAACCAGGCTGAAGATAAGCAACAACTTTATATCTCAGGTCGACACAAACAAGATAAAGTAGCATGATTTAAATGGTGAAGAGTGGCCTTGGCTATTTATAAAGAATAAAAGAGAAAAATATGACGGACTTCTGTTCCTACTGCGATGTTTTGATCCAATTAGCATCTAAACAGCAATCAGCTTTTTCTCCTTAGACGTATCATCTGGTGTAATGACCTCGGCATCTTTTCAACAGACATGACCAGGATAACCATCGTCGGACTGAAACCGGAGACGACCTACGAGGTCAAGATGTCCGCCATCAACGGCAAAGGCGAAGGCGAGAGCAGCCGTTCCAGCACTTTCAAGACGGAGCCAGTCCGTAAGTGCCTGCCTCTCCTCCCTGCTCCAAACAAGCCCTGACCCTGCAGCTTTGAACCTAATGCAGCTCACCCCACCGCGTCCAGCAGAGCCCAGATGCTTCAGTCCTCTTTTCTCACGCCAAGCCCCGCCGTAGTCCTCCTCCCATCAGACGGGAGCACGAAGCCACCGGCCGCTTCCTAACTCAGCTGCCTCATAGAGTTACCTCTGCAGGATGTATAACGTGTGTGTTTCTGTCCTCATGAATGTTTGTGCCGTGCGAGATGCCTTTGCATCTTTGCCCACAGCTGAGGTGATTTAGACTTTTCTTTCTAGACACTTCATACGTATTTATAAATCTGATTTACACTTCACTGCAGGGAGACGCAGCTCCGTATTTATAGATCACCGGCAGCATGAATTTTTAATATCGCAGCCACAGGTCAAGTCCTCCTGAGGAGAGTTTAGATGTGGTGGTGGTGATGGCAGTGCATGATGAAGAGCAGAGGTACTTCAGGAGGCTTTGAACTGTTTTTTTTTTGTCGTTTTTTTTTTTTTGTTTTATGAAAAGGAGCAAAGTCATTTGGAGGAAGATTATTAAGCACACAGTGAGCTCCAGACTTTTTTCTGAAGGGGCATCCAGTGGTTCTCTGGAAGCAGGATGTATCACAAGCCCAGCGCCTCCTGCACTCCACATCTGCACAAATCTGACAGCGGCCGAGATAAAAACGATTCAGAAATAATCCATCTTAATGGTTTTCTGGCTATGTTTTCTCATTCCTGAGGGTTAGTGGGAGAAACCCGGGATTGAGTGAGCCGACAGACTTCATTCACAGTGAGCCAACACATTTTAAGAGCTGAATGTAACATGATCGACATATTGAAAATTATGGACAATACAATAGAGGCGATAAGGAGGATAACATTTTAGACCATTAGTCCTGAGGTGTCCTAATAACCTAAACTAGCTTATTTAAATATGTAAATGCATTCATCAAATGGTCCACTTAATGAAACTTAGTGCTGACAAAAGTCCAGCAGGGCAGAATCTGGTCGTCTGCTGTGTTTTCAACATACAAAGTTTTTAAAAATTAGATTTTGCCATTCCCATTTTTTCTTTCAGATCATACATGTACAGCATCTTTCACATATACTGCCACCACTGGTAAAGATGTGTAAAACCCTTTAAATAAAACAGCATCCTCCATTCAGTGCATTGTCACAAGAGGAAGTTTTTTAACGTAGCAGTCAGTTTCAGTTGTCTTTTAACGTGCTAGTTATTGCTCTGATTGTGAATGAGGGAAGGTTTAGGTCTTTCCTCATTTTGAAGAATAGCTATGAAAAGTGGGCCCCATGTGTCTCTCCATATGTATTTGCTATGAAAACAGGAAGTGATGAATTAAAAAAGAAAATACATTTGTTACATTTAATTCATAGAGGTTGTTGGGGTGCCATTGGTTGTAATACTGCAGATTTTGCAAAAATATAAAAAAGATTAATAATGCAGATTTATTTTCTATGGTGAAGGAATGGACTTAAACTCAATTTAAGATTTTTCTTAAGTTTCTTTTGAAAGTGTATTTTACACATTTTTACCAGAGGTTGCCAAGTTACAGCAGGCAAAAGGTTGAGATCAATACTGACTAAAAAACAGCACAGATGTTTTTTTTTAATTATTTGAGTTCCGGTTTCCTCAGCTAACATGTTTTGCTTGTATAAACTGGTGATTTTATTAAAGTAGAACATTGTTGCTGTTTTTTTTAAAGTGACCACAATAGATAGTTCTAATTGGCTGCTTTATGACAGCAATGTCTAATAGAAAGCATATGTGAAAGTTTAACTTAAAGAATATGGACTGAGAAAATTGAATAGATTAGGGCAGATTGTACAACGTCTTACAGAGTTTTGAAAAATTGTAAACATGTACCTTTTTCAAAACCTTTGTGATAACAGATGTATATCTATTGGATTCTGAACAGGAGTAATTTATTCCATTTTCTACAGGCATTTCAATATTTAGCATGAACAGCTTAAAAAAAACAACAACACTTAAGCCAACAAAATGTACAGTGTTTCAGTTTAAAATGTGCTCTTCTGCTTCATCACTTTTAGTTTAGTGCAGGCCTGCTTCAACTTTACACTTAGCACCAGTAAGTAAGGAGACTTTTATTGATTTAAATGTTTCTCTCGCCACCAAATGCCCATCCGTGCGCAAAGAAGCGAGGAGGTAAATTTCTGTTCGATCCGAGAGTCGCTGCTCATTGCTGTGGTCGGACTCACTCAAACAGTGGTTGGTAGGGTCACGTTGCTCTGGCTCTTGTTTCTTAGAGCCCAGTTGCTTGTTTTTGAGTCCCTGTAGATCTGATAAAAGCGGCAGAGAAAGTGAGGCAGGAGGAGAGAGATGAAACTGACGGAGATGTTGTCATGGTAACACCAAAAAGCTGCCTTTAGCACATGAAGAGTGTTGAGATTATGTTATGGGTTTTTAAAATTTTTATCTCCATATATTTTTACTTCATTCGCTGCATTAAAGTTGATACTGGAGGACTTAGGAAGGAAACTTCGCGCACCATGTTGCAATGCGCATGTCATGCATCAAACAGGCTTTTATTGTTTGGATTTTTGTTTGGCAGAGCGTGCCGAATGCACACCAGCAGAACTGAACCTACAAAAATTTGCATGTTTGTAGGTTTTGGTGACACAATTTACTGTAGATCAGATGACTGTGTGGTAAATTTAGGATTTAATTATTTTTTAGTCATTTTCAAAATATTATGTTATCATATTGTAGCTTTATCTAGGTGACACAAGTTGAGGACGTGTAGGAACGAGATAGCGGTGGTGGAAACAATCTCTCTTTTTTTGACACGTTGAGATGGGGACACAATAGTTCTTATTCTGTTAAAAGAAGAAGTTGATGGTAATTAGTAACCTAAATTTGAGGAACACATGGAATTGCACTGAAAGTGAAAATGACTGGGACAAGACTCGTACCATATGAAGGTTATGTTAGAATAAGCTGAAATCATTGCAAGCACGCCACCACACCCTGCAACTATCAGCCAGTAGAGCGTCAAGCAAACAATATCAAAGCCCCACAGAACTCAGAAAGTGAAGCAAATTATGAGATTCATTCTAGTGTTTGTGACCATCTGATCCATGGCAGCCAGATCGGTGTGTGCCCTAAAACAACAGCAGTGTTTTTTGGTGAACAGATGAATAAATCACATACATAGCAGAGGAGTTGCAGAAGGATTTAGTTTTTCTAAAGTGATAAAAAGGTGTTTTAGGCTCATTATTTACCTGTGAATGGAGTCAGCTGTTTGTTAGTTCACATTCAGGCGAAGCCTTTATTTTCTCTCAGAGCTGGAGGTGATATTTTCCAAGTATTCTTTATTTGTCTGAAGTATTTAGGTACGCATTATTTTCTATTGAACTGAATCATCGATTTATAACTGATCCAAAGCCTTCTGAGTGAAAGAACTAGGTGATGGTTCTCTAGCTCAGAAAAATTTCTTAGAAATTAAGCATTAGTTTCTAAGAAGATCAACAAAGCTCCATCATGTTATCCATTCTGAGGATCTTTAACCTTCTTCTCATTCAGATCTTCACATCAGGTTTCATGAATGGATGGTTGTTTTCCTGTTTGACATCCTTTGTCTCCTGCTTCCATCTGCACCTCATCACCTCGCTAGCTCCTGTAGAGAAGTCCCCTTCAGCATTTTCCTTATTGTGCCTGATTCAGCATTGTTATGAAGATGTTTAATCTGGTGTTCGAGCAACAAATTCACTCTTCTAATTTTCCACTAGTCTGTAGACATAAAATCGAGTTCATAGAGACTTTAAATTGCATTTGCAGAGCTGTGAAAAAGTGTTGTCCCTTGCAGATTTCTACAAATGTTGCTGTTTTGCCACATTAACATCATCAGACTTTTTAAATACAAATTCTTTTTTTTTTGGCACACTTCTACTGGCATCGTCCAAGCCTGATTACTGTTTGACCTGAAGAATCAGGAAATGACTTCAATAGATCCCGTCTGACAACATGAAATAGTCTAAAGATCTCAATATGCAACAGTTCATGTTCTGATCGAAGCGAAGAACAGATTGAGCCTGGAAAATGTCCCAAACCTGTTTCTAAAACCTTCCACAATTGGAGAGAAAGACCTTCTCCGACCAACCAGGAAGTCACAATAACCCAGAACCACATCTAAAGCTCTGCAGGTCTCACGGCCTCAGTGAAAGTCAAAGGTCACGATTCAATGATACGACCGCACAAATACGGGAGAATTTCAAGGCCAATTCCAATATGTTCCACAAAGAAATCTGGGAATAGGCAAATTTTCCAATAATCTGTGTTTACATTCAACAGAAAAATTTGCTCATGCTGAACCACGAACATCTGGGGGTTCACTGTAGTTAGATTACCTTTAATATTGATACTGATGATCTAAAACATGGCATAGAGACAAAAACAGCTCAAATCTGTGAGAAATCTCTAAGGGTCTCAATGCTTAGAGATTATCCTATATTGTAATTTCTGGTATTAAAATCCTAGAAGAGATTTTTAAGTTACTCTTGAATTAAAATATTAGTAGACGGAGGGCTGGAAGTCATTACATTTCACTTCCTAGTTGTGTGTTATGACAGCATCTTTTAAAAGAGTGAAAAAGAAGAGAAAGCAAATGCATAATGCTCAGGGAAGCGGTGTAGGAGAACGGCACAGGGTTAATGATGCAGCAGGACACAGCTGCCCTTTTTCATTGATCATATTTCTCATTTTATTGTTTCTGTTCTCTTTGTGTTATTGTTTTCTCATGTTTTTCCCCTCCATCTATTCTGTATTCCACTGGACTTCTCAGAATATTCTCTCACAAGTAAGTTCTTCTTCTCCCTTTCTTATCTGCTTATTATCTGCAGTTTGCATCATTTCCATTGAACATTCTTCATTGTTAACAATGTTAACGACGAAATGACGTCTTTACCGATTCCCATTCATTCATCACATGTCCATTTCCTTAATGTAAAGTCAATTGAAGATGTTTTCACATAGGTGCGATGACAGTAGTGATTTTTCCTGTTTCGCCTTTTGTGTGAAATGCAGCAGTGACTCAAATCACTTTCAGACATGGAGAAAAGACATGAACCCTAGAGGAGGCCTGAGTCACGCAGTAATCAATGTCCATCCAGATCATTTTTTGCAATAGCGCAAAAACTTTCGGTCTCTGAAATAAATCATTCAGACTGAAACCGTCAAAATATTCCAGAAAGTTTGTAACCAGAAAGTTTGTAACTTAGTCTGTAAAAGAAGTATTCATACACCTTGAATTTCTCCACATTTTGTCACGTTTGTCACAACTACGAGGTTTGATGAAAACATTAGAGAGCAAACAGGATCACGAGGACCAAGGAATCCAGCAGACGGGCTGTTTAAAAAATTTAAAGCAAGAGTTGGATTTTAAATTTAAAACAGAGTTGGGTTTACAATAACTTCTGAGTTTTTGAACATCTCGTAAAGCTCTGTTCAATGTGTCATCCGAACATGGAGACAGGAGGAACCTTTGGTTCTGCAAAGTACCAACTCAGGGTGCTGAATACAAAGTGAAGCCAGAGTCTTCAGACTTATCTATAAAATCATTTGAAATCATGTGCTGTTTGTCTTATATATCAGAATTATTCAGCACTGTGTGCTAATCTATCACATAAAGTCCAAATAAATTACTTTGAAATTTCAGGTCTTGATGTGATAAAATGTAAAAAGGTTCAAAGGGTATGAATACGGTCGGAAGGCAGGTAAAGCAGCTGCGCTTATTCTAAAAGCCTGACTTAATTTGCACCTTAATTAGTCAGACAGGATGGAGGCAGCGTCCAGGGAATAAACTCCAGTTATGATGGAGATGGTGTTTACTTCAAAATGCTCTTATTCCTACACTATGAGGAACCCAGAATCCCGCAGGACCATAAAATGTTGGACTCAATTTTGGGAAAACAAATATTCATCCAACTTTGTTCTTGTTTTCAATGACTAAAATAATGACTAAAAAAGTAATGACTAAAATATGCGCTCTGACATTTTCATCAACAAAAACCATTGTTTGTTTTTCTGTTTTGCTCCCTAAAAAAAAAAAAACTTAATCAGATTTTAATGGAAAAGTAATTTTGATCCAGAGTCAAAACTGAATTAAAATATGCTAAGCTGCTATTTTTTTTTTCACTAATTATCCTTCCTCACCTCAACTGAGCTTACCAACATTTTGCCTTTTTTATTTTGACATGATTTGAACCATGAATAATAAAACTGGGTGTAGATTTATTTCCCTGTAGAACTCATCAGCTCTGACAGGTTATTTATTGTCATTAATGCCAATTGCATCATCATAGGCCATACTTTATAGTTAGCTCTCATTTGCTTTGTTACTGAAAAACCTTAAGTTTTCAAATATATTTGAAATGCAGCCATTACAGCAGGTGTAATAAATCTCCACACCTGAAGGTTTAACACATTGAACAGGACTTGAGCACGCTGTTGGTGCTCAGCTGTTGTCCAATCAGATGCTGGGTCACGTTAACAGCAGCAGCAGCTGCATGGGAGCATTCCTGCCGTTTGTGATCATCACTAAGCACTGAGGACTCCTGCTTCTCTCACGCTGTTTTCACCATTTTTCAGTTGCATCATCGATCCCACCTGCTATCGCTGCACCACTATGGCCATTAGTGAGTATATGCGAGTCCAGCAGTGTGTCTGTCACATCTCTCTCTCCCGCCTGCCTGCTTCACACTTAGCATAGATGTTCATTAATATCTGGTGTGGCTCACAGGAGGGATCGTGTTCCATGTGATGAGCATAACCAGCCCAACACAGAACCAGCTTATATTGGCAGCTTAACTGCTTTCCTAACTCTGTTGATTCGTCCTTAATCCCACTAACACTTACCAGTTTAAAAGGGACAAACTGACTGGTTCTGCAGGGTTCCTACACATTCGAAGTTGCACACTTTTCTCAAAAGATCTCAGAACTTTTCAACCGATTTTAAACTCTAAAGTTCATCTTGAATATATGACCAAATTTTCTAGATGGATGGATGGATAAAAATATGGAGCGACAGATGGAAAGCTGGAGCAGCTGGTGAGATGATGGATGGAGAGACAGTTGAAAAGATGGACGGACGAAGGATGAAAGAACAGAGGGTCGCGCGGTGGGGTCGATGGACCAACAGATGGAAGGGTGGATGGACAGATGAGAAGATGGATCAACGGACACAACTTTTAAATAATGTGGAATTCAAAAAAACTTTGAGAAAACAAATATTTTTGCTTACTAATTTTTTCAAACTAATCCCAATATTTGTATATTCTTAATTCCTTTCCAGACTGCATAGGAACCCGGTTTGTGGTTGTATATGTTTATGTCTTTATGTTCCCCGTAGGTTAAACAGCTGTGAATCTGTTTCATTATGACGAGGACGTTTGCGTTTCCTGTGGCGCTGCTCTTACTGAGTGAATCAGTGATTTCAGAACTAACGTGCTTTTAGTAGAGGTAGCGATAAAATACTAGCATGTTGCTGTAAAGGTTGTGGGTTTAAATCCTAACCTTTGTCAAACAGCATGTTTATATGCTTTTGTGTTAGCATAAATAGTGAGTCATACTTACAGCTAGTCAAACCTTCTGTCTTAAGACTGTAGCTCAACAGGATAAATCTTATTGATGTTGACCAAACCAACGTTGGTGTCTTAGTGTAAGATTGTTTCTGTTGACCAACTAAAAGTATCATTTTAACTCCAATTTTAATGTTTTAAGATGAAGAAAGGTGATATTTCTTCAAAGAACAATCTAATCCCATCATTACACTAACTCCATCCTTTATCATGAGTTAGGATTCCTCTCAGCATGTAGTCTTCTATCTAATCCTCCAAACCCTGAACATACATAAAACATCTTATATCATCATATCAGTTCAACTTCCAAATGTCTTTCAAAAAGCTGTCTTGTCATGACTTCCTGTAGTCACCACGTTCCAGATCAAGTCCTTATTACGTAGGAAATCAAACCAAGAAGAAACTGAGGTTTGTTCTGCTGACGTTGTGCAGGACTTTGACTTTCCCCTGTGGAGATGGGTTCTTTCTCTTCATAAAGGGACTCAGCTACTTTTCACCCTGGTACTAATTAGCATCTATTTGTAATCCAGTCATGTCTATCACAAATTCCTTCTAACCCACCAGCTCATAAAACTGTTGAGAAATCCATCAGGTTTTCTAGGTTCAGTCTAAATTCATTGCAGGTTTATAACATTGAGTTTGTGTTTTACTCTTCATTGCTTTTGGGTGCAGGTGGGTTTTGTACTTTCAGTTCCTACTAGCGGGTATCTGGAGTGTGTGGCATGTCGGGGTAAGTCAGGCCACAGAAGAAAGGTTTTACTGAAAGGTGCCTTTTCTTTTCTGTTGATTTATTTTTCTACCTTCTCTCTGCACACCAACCGATTTCTGACTCAATTTTCTTGATGAGTAGATCTTATAAAAGGACAGCTAGAAGAAGGCTAGGGAGTGTCTGTGATCATTATGGAGAATTTATTATGAGACATACAAATGTTAACCATCAATATAAATGAGCTTCTGTAGTTCGATCACTTACATTCCTTCATAGAAACTCTTTATCTCACATTATGTAGCAAACAGCAGGTTATATGTCAGAAAAAGGGAATTGTTGTTGCTTTTCTTTCCTTTTCTTTCTCATAGAAAGTATTCCTGGCTCAGTGGGTCGGTGTTCAGCGGTTTCTGTCCTGGTATTGATGGAGCTGATGCTGCCATTAACTTTATTTTAACCTCTCTTCTTTTTTTTCCAATAGAAAGTACTACTGGTCCAGTTCTTCTGTGTTCTGCTTCCTTAACAACTTGTTTTTTTCTTTTCTACAGACACTGGTTGTTCTTTTCTACAGACTGCACTGATGGTCCAGCTCTTTTCTGATTAGCTCTAAAGACACTGCCTAAGCTGTTGTGGCCCTTAACGTGGTGTTCTGTCTTTCGTTTTAGAAGAGTTCCCCTGACTCACTACATTATTTGGTCCAGTTGTAAAACTTCCTGGACAAAGACAGTGATAGTTTTGCTGCCATCAACGTTTTGCATTTTCTCCTGGGGTTTTTAGTCATAGAAAGTGCTCCTGTCTCAGGTCTCTTTCATTGACAAAGTTATTAATAGTTACTGCTTCCGTGATCCTGTGTTTGTTTCATGTGTTTCTTTTCCAGAGAAGGAACAACAGGCACAGTGGTTCTGTGTTTATTTTTCATTTATGGTTCATACTGAGCCTGGTTTTGTTGGATGCTCACCTTTGTTAGAAAGGAGATATTTCTGCCCACTGGTGCCACATGCTTGCTCCAAACTGCTGCTAAGTCGATGTCTGAATGCGAGCAGCTGAGCTCTGGTATTTTAGAAGTTGCTTTTTTGGGGGGGGGATAAAAAAACAGTTCATGATATGAATGATTTATTTAATATTTGAATACTACAATATCGTGAATGTGTATTTTTGTTCAAATATAAGATAGTTAGTCTGACACCGGACTGTGTTGGTGTCAGACGGTGTTGATTTATTCCTGTGTGGCATGAATGGACTAATTTGGATCTTATGCAGAACCGGGTGGGGGGGACTTTAACCTGCTGCTCTGAACAAGAGGTTGCACAGGAATCACTGACACCACGCTTTTTAATTTCTTTTTTTTTTTTTAAAGTTCACTTTTAACTGACTAACGTTTCCATGTGCATTGCCTTTGTCTATGCAATAACCTCAAGGAATCCTCTAAATGAACCGTGCGCTCTCTGTAGTTCGACCACACTGGTCATGTCTCAGACGCAGGTTTAACAGTCGGCTGCTGTTCACAGCTCCTGCATCATCATTCAGTTGCTCCTGCGTCACTGTGACAAAGGTAACAAATCCTCAGGTCTGGTGTCTGTCAGGTCTTAGATGTGTCAGCCGGCTGCAGACCCTCCTCAGAACGCCATCCGGTTCTGCAGAGGCCCGGTAATGGATGTGGGCCCTGCAGAACCAGGTGAGCTGACGCAGTGAACCGTCTGAGATCTCTGGCTCCTGAGGTCTGACGGTGTGTCAGGTTTTCATGTGTTCATACTTAATGTGTTGTTTCACACTTGGTTCTCATGATTGGTACATGGAAAACTGCAGACGTTCCTCTTTCATTCATGCCCACATCCGCTCCAAACCCAGCTGCTGCGTAATTGCTTTGCTTTCTTTTTAAATTCATTTGCTGTAGATCGAAGGCGACGTTGATTTTTTATTAGGTTTTTTTAAGCTGCCTTGTGCCTCTTATCTCCAGTAACCTTTTTAAAAAGATTCAGTTGAGGGATTAATCTGCTCCTCTTGTTTTGTTTTGCTATTTTGTCTCTAACATTTTCACTTGTTTTTTTTGTTGTTGTTGTTTTTTTGTTGACACGTTTTCATCATTTCAAAAATGTTTTTGTATTTTCCATGTGGCTCCCCGCCCCGCCCCTCTCCCCGCTCTGGCCCTCCCGTATTTTCTTTGACCAATCATGTCCGTGCGCATCATGTGACTGCGCCATGCGGCTCTTGCATGGTGCTGACGATGTGGTCTTCGGTGATCAACAGAAGGTAATTTTTCTTTCAAATTAGATTGAAACACTTTAGATCATTCTGTCATTTTTCATTCAACTTTAGCAGAGAAGTACTAAGCATGAAATCATCACACCACAGATATTTCATATCATTCATCATCATGGTTGTAAAATGAGCCCAAACTAATTGGATTTAACCTATAATGGGCCCAGGTTTCAGGTTTAAAAAAAAAAAAAGTTTCATGTTATATTTGAATTTTTAGTGAAACTGAATTTAGGAGACTGCCTTAGCTGGGAGCCATTTTAATACAAATTAACAGAAATAAATGTCTGAATTATTTTATTTTATCTGTAATAAATTTAAATCAGGATTTAAATGTGGGACTTACACCACGTTCAGAATAAAGTGGAAACTGGTTACAGTATCTGGAAAATAATAATAATAATAATAATAATAATAATATAATAATAATATAATAATAATATAATAATAATAATAATAATAATAATAATAATAATAAATGAATGGAGCACTAGACCTGTTTTAGCCAGCTGTCCAACAGTGTGCAGCAACAGGTGGAGGAGGGGCAGTGCTATATTACTTTCTATCAGCCAGATGAAGCTCTGGTTATCTTGACACTTTCTCACAGAATCCCTTTAGAACACAAAAACTCTCTGCAGTTTTTAAAACCGTACATTTTCAAAACCCAATACCGGAACAGACTCCTCCCTAATCTTTGTCTTCCGTTTAGTTTTTCTATATGTTCATATTCCTGGGTGCAAAAAAATGCCGTAATGAGTAATATTTTTCTCATATTTGTATTTATCTTATGCATCCTCACAAGGTGCCACCTGTAGCCATCTGCAGCATTCTGACCGCTCAACACGATCCTCCACAGGATCATTTTCCATGCTTTTCATTTTAAACGAGTTTAAACTCTCACGCTCCACTGACTGGACGCACTGCGACACGTGTGCGTTTCCGCAGCTCACCCTGCAAATTAAATTTCTTCTCTTTCCTCCTCCCCACACCTCCTTCCTGTTTGCACGTGTCTGCGTCCTTAGTGTCATTTTCTTCTTGGTGGGAGCACAAATTTGACTTTGTTTTGCTTTTTGCTCGGTTACGTTCAGCAGCAGACAGAGGTGTGAACACAAAACCTAGAACTGCTTCTGTATGTTTCTAACTTCTGTTGTCTCTGGTTGTTTGCTGGGATGTGAGGAAAAGGTGCCACCGTCTGCATGTGGATTCCCACCACCTACAGGCATGACTTATTTAGAAGTGATGGGTGGTGGGCGCTCCACATGCTCCACCCTCTTTGTGTGGCACCTACTGTACATTTTCCAGCCCACAGTCTGAGTCTCTCATCCTAACCGCTTCACTTTCTCTCTCTGAGTGTTATAGCTTCAGAAAGTTTGTTCCTAATCCAGACTGATGCTTGTGGATTACCGCTCTGAATGCTCCACTGCTCCTGCTGCTGTTTACTAACACTTTCTAATTTATTTCCAGCCTCAGTCATGCTCACCCCAGCCTGCTGGATTGTAGTCTGCAGCACTCTAACCCTACAGAATAAAATGTCGTCATGCACATTCATCTCATTAACTTCAACTGCTAGCGCTGATCTGTAGAATATTAAAAATCTGTGCAAGAGAAACTTTTTTAGGGCAATTTAAAATAAATGCATGAATTCTATTTTCTCCTCTCCTCCGCTTTCCGGAAAATTAAAGCTCGAGCCGTGTGCGATCTGTTTTCGAAATTTACATAACCAATCAGCTTACAGCTAATGAGTTTTTGTTTTTTTTTTAGTCGCAATCTCCACAACCATCACAAAAGCGCATGAGAAGGAGCAAACATTCAAGACAAAACGCACCAAGAACCGCGCTGACCTTCTCTCCCATAAGCCTATGTAAATGTTATTAAAAGTAATGGGATAACATGTCCAATCAAGGCCTACAGGCTCATTATCCTGCGACCGAGCAGAAATTACCCAGGAGGACGGAGCTGATAATGAGGAGCCTGGAGGAGAGCAGCACCTCCGTCAGAGAGCAGCCTGCCTAAACCCTCATGCTGTCCTTCAGCTGATAATCCACACGCAGTCAATTCTAACGCTTATATCATTCCTCACCCTGGCCTTAAAATGTTGGTTTATTTCTGACTCAACAAGTGCTTCAAATTAGCTGCTATGGTTTATTTATTTATTTACTTTATTTTTTATTTCTTTTTTTTTTTTTTTTCCAAATGTCACATGTTCATTTGTTGAACAGAAATGATATCTCTTCATGTACAAGTGCAGCGGTACGAGTGGTTCAGGTTTTGGGAATGAAGCCACTCCAACAGGGTTACTAGGATACACTGATTTTTTTTTTTAAACATGTTTTTTTGTGACTTCTTTAAATGTCACTTTGCTATGATCAAAAACAGATTCGAATCGACCATCTTATGACAAGAAACAAACCAGCTTAGCTGAGATTGAGATTTTAAAATTCTTCTTTTTACTAAATACTATCTAAGCACCCTGAGCAATTATTGACACCCAGGTAAAAATGTTTGTGATGTGTAAATCTAAATATTCAGTCCCTCCAATGTTTTTTTTTTTTTTTTTTTGCAATTGTACTATCATAGAAAATTATCAAAATCAACAAGTCCTTGCGGGTTTTTTTCTCCCTAATGCGCCATTTTGAGTTTATTGCAAATATTCAGCAAAGATGGTCAAAAATACAAATGACTGCTAACTCCCACCTGCAGGTGGCAGCATTTCTTACTTCTACTACACTTCTGCGCCTCAGCCTTACTTGATGTACAGCTATTTAAGTTCGTTAAAGAATAAAAAATACTTGTGTTTTCTTCTCATTTTTTTTCTTCTATATGTAGATTCTGGAAAAGGCTTACTGAGTAAAAAATAATGCAAAAGTAATTGCAAATATGTCTAGAGTAGCACCACAAAATCTATGATTTTGATTGCAAAAAAATCACAAAATCAGGAACTGTTAAAATGACTGAATATTTATCTTACCCATCCATTCCCTTAGACTGAATTTATTTAAAATACAGAATTTAATTCACCTCAGTTGTAACTAAAGTCTGAAGAATGTGGATTATCTTATTGAGCCACTTTTCCTGAACCAGGGCTTTTAAATTTAAATGAATGCTCCTAATTCACACTTCAATCTCTAAATAGCAGCAAAGTGCTTCCAATATGGTCCTTGGTATGTGTGGAATGTCTGGCAACTCGGCTTTTAAACTGGATGACGTTACAAGCCAGTCGTCTACAACAGAGTTGGTTTTCTTGTAGCCGTTTTCCTGAATTATGAAGAGAAAAACACATCTTTATTTGAAATTCATGTTCTTTAGCACTTCCAATTTGGAAGAGTGGCTAAATTAGCTTCTCATTTCCATCATTTTTCTCTCATCAAAGCATCAAAAGTCCTGGATTACTAATCCATTTCCTGACATTCTGATTTACCTAAAATCATAAATTAAAAATGCATCCAGTTACATTTATTTCATGGGAACTGTTACAGATTTAGCTTAAAATATCTATGGTTTCCTAACTTGGGATTAATATTCAGCTATAAATACCTACGGTCATACTAAATGTTGAATTTATCTTAAAGAAATAAACATTAAATGTTAGATACAGCAAATGCTGTGAAATGTATGCTTATTTTGTAGGCTGTTTATAGGCCATTGCAAAGGTACCAATAACTGTTAGGGCATAAAAATATCCCCAAAAGGCTTTTTTTGAGTTTGGTCCTTTAGTGTCGACAGTGTTACAGTATTATACAGGATAAACAAGGGACAGCTTGTATGACAATATAATTAACATTGCATATACATTTTACAGTCATCTGAATCCAACAGCTTGTATTTGAAGAAACGGTTCCATTTAAAATGAAGTCGGTTCCAAAATCTTGTTCAGCATTTACCCTAGAAGAAAACTTTGGATTATTGTCGGTTGGGTTCTGTGTGAAGTAGTGATTAGTAGTAAGTGAAACACCTGATGCATCCAACACACCTGAATAGGATGGCTGTAATGGAGGTACCTCGCGCCTTAAGGTGGTAAACTTTTAGAGAATTGCTCTGACTGTAGACTTGGTTAAACTTAAGCTAGTAGCTATTTTATTTTACCCATTTTAAGATGGGGAGCTTAGAAATGGAATGCCATGTTTTATTGTATTTCCTACATCAAAGAGTTGTCTATCGCAACAAACTTACACAAAAGCCCTGAGCAACTTGTGAAGAGTAAAGTATGCATTTTGAAAAATCTACTTCATCTACATTTTTACCAGACTTTAAGAGTACCAGAAGGTGTAGTCCCAGCGATTTCCTAACAGGAAATATTTATTTATTTCTAAATGTGGAGTTTTTTTTTCCCTCAGTGAATTAATGTACTCAAAATTGTGGTTTTATTTCTCTGAATTTTACAGTGTGACATGATGCTGCAAATTCAAATTCAACTTGCCATGCAAGGAAATCCCTGGCTACTCTGAACTCCTTCACAAAACCCCTTTTAAATGAAACCCAGATATTTTTCCTTAGTTTGTGCGAGTGAACTTAAAATGCGTAGCATCTAGAACACAAACTGGGCTAAACATATTGATGTAACTAATAATAATGTTCCGATCTTGTGCAGGGGAACCAACTTCTCCCATACTAGAAGTCACACCTGTAAAGAGCAGTAATTCTGCTAAAGTCAAGTGGACCAAGCAGGATGACGGAGGCTCACCCATTAAGCACTACCTGATCAGATACAAGGCTGTGAGTACACCGGGCAAGGAGGTAACAGGGTGCCACTTTGCCACTTTCTCCATTTCTTCACCAATTAGCATGAGGAAAAAAACAAAGTCCTGGAGACACCCTGCTGGCAAATGGCAGCAGGAGATACCAGCTGGGTTCTATCAGGAGGAGAAGCGCCAATAGCAACACAAAACACATTTAGCCTCACTTTAATCCAAGCTATTGTTTTAAGGCAACAATTTGTATCGTCTCGAAACAAACACACGCTCCCAGACTGGGTCCTGCCAATTTTAAATGAGCATTTTTCACTGGGGAGAAAGGAAAATTACCAGTAACACTAAATCCCCAGTTGGCTTCCAACCAGTGGTTGTTTACAACTGAGTTCTGTTAAATGGTAATTTAAAAAAAAAAAAATCATTTTCATACAGAAACACTAGATTTGGCTTCTGAGAGGATCTTTCTTTGAGAGGAGCTTAGCTAACGTTTGGGCCACCTCGGCGGATGTTAGCTGCTGGTTGCGATTCAGAGTTTGTAAAACTAAAATACATTTTAGACTTCATTTAACCTGGAAGCCCCAAGTGAGTCGATGCAGATCTCTTATTCCAGACAGTCCTGGTCAAATTATGAATCCAACTGAAGCAAGACATGAACAAAAACTGTATTTTATAACTCTAAACCAGATCCAATCAGACAAAACATTTCATGTTTTAGGTCACTTGAGGAAATCAAGCTGATTTATATTTGTTAAATGCCAGAATACCAGAATAATAAAAATGATTAATATTTTAGAATATATTTTCTTCAAATTCAGAAATGTACACATTTTCTCACTATTTTGGCCCAGTTCTCTTGACCTTCTAAAGTCTGACAACAAAGTTTGGTCTGCAATCATAAGAGCAACAAGACATGGTGGCAACAAGACAACTGGCAACAAGACCCAGATTGGGTTCGTTGTCGATTGAACTTTCTGGTTGAGGTTTTTGTGAAGTACACCAGAAAAACTCCCTAAAAACTGTAAAATTCCCCTGTATTTGACAGACGAATGTAACATGATGTTCTTCTACCCTGGGATGATCCACATGCGTCAATGTCCGCATTTCTCTTCTTGATATCTTGACTCATTTCTTTAGATTTTCCATGATGTGCCACAAGGAAGGCATGTGTTTGACATGTGATTAGAAATACGTCAATAAGTTGTGAATTAACCTATCAGAAACTTAATAAGCTGGTATATCATCTGAACTTTTACCAGACAGTTTACAGGCGTGGGAATCTTCGTGCATGTTAATCCAAACAGACCTAAATCCGAAAAAGTGTGGTTACTTAATTTCAGTGTAGTGTATGCATAAATCTGGTTTCAACATGTTTTATTTTATTTGGACTGGTGGCAGGCAGGCATTCATTTTGAAATAACCGCCTCCCTGTGCTACACTGTGCTGACGCCTGTCCTGTCTGCCGCCCCGCCCCTCACCAGAAGCATAGTCTGACTGGAAACCGGAAATGCGCCTCCCCTCTGCCAGCGATTACGTAATGCTGAATGGCCTGGACTGGAACACGGATTACGAGATCCTCGTGGTGGCGGAGAATCAGCGGGGCCGATCCGAGCCGTCCATCACTTCCTTCAGAACAGCTTCCGAGCCCACCACCGTCCCAGGTACCACTTCCATCATTCCGCCTCAGACATCCACACACAACACCATCTCAGGCTCCCACCGTGACCAGAGGGCCTCTGGATTTAAAGTCTCCGACTTGCACTCGTGATCTGACATGAATAATCTAGGATCGTCAACGCAGTTTATTGGGATTTTATTTGGTAGACCAAAATGAAGTAGTTCATAAATGTGACGTTTAAGAAGAATGAGGTAAAAATCGAAGATTTTGCCATGCGTTGGTGTTCAGCCCTTTTTACTTTGATACCAGCTGTTAGTCCTCCCTTCATGGCCTTTATGCAAGAGTGGTGAGAAGATGCTGTTTTGGATCTTCTGTCCATAGTTGTTCTAAATAAAGGATGCTTAGTAACAATAACATAATGAACAATCATAATGGTCTTCATGGAGTCAGTCAGAGGTTTCTTCAGATCTGCTGTAACACAGACCTCTGCCACACAGCTGTCAGCATCTGCAATGACTCCTTAAAGAAACGTGCATAGTTTAAATTACAACACCTTTTTGATTCATAAAGTACTTTTGAATTGAAATAAACATACAGTGAGAGCTGCAACGGAGTTGTGGAGATTAAAGCATAATCGGGATTTAAAATGACCAGAGCCGCCTCTAACTGAATCTGTGGCAAGATTTAGAAGACAAGCTCCGTCAAACCTGATTGAACTGAAACCATTTTGCACAGAAGAAAAGACAAAAACATGTATTCCTACATGTGGAATGCTGTTGGAGACCAGGCTGAAGCGCTTCTACGAAGTACAGACTCAGGAATATCAATTTACTGCACTTCATATTTATGGACTACTGTATGCTAGGCTTCCACAAAAAATCCCATTCAACTGCCTCGCAGTCTGCGGTTGTACTGTAAAGGCTTGAATAATTTGAAAGAGGCGGAACATTTCTGCATAAAAATGTACATTTTTATCTACATTTTTATTGTAGATAAAAATGGATCAGATGTTTTAAAACTGCAGTGTGTTTTACATGGGGGACCTGGTCACGGTCAAGCCTCTGCTCCGTTGTGTTTAAATGGAACCTCGTGACCTCGGGCTGCCTCCCCGTCGCGCTAAACCTGAGCAGCGGAACAGATTAATCACTGTCTGTCGTCTTCTACTTCTCTATTCTCTCTATTTTCATCCTCTATGTTTCCATGTCTCCCTTCTTTGTTTTTTTTTTTGTCGCATAACGCGATACTTATCACACCAAATATTAAGTTGTGGTTTTGATGGGGTGTTAATACTTTTGCAAGACTGTCGCGCTATAAACGGGTTCAGGCAATTCCTGTAGCGTCCAACAGCCAATCAGAAGAGTGAGCAGACTCACGGGATAAACTGTGCTAAACATCTACGTGACGTTTCATAGAGAGCAAGAGAAACACAGCAGATGTCCTGTTTCACTGATGACCTCCCTGACTTGGCCTCATTACTCTCCATGTGTAAAGGCATCCTCTCTGTCTCACGTCCTCTCATGCTGCCTCTGTCTTTGCTTTCGCTGCTCGGTTTAGCGGCTCCCGCAGCTTTCAGGATGTGTTGCTGACCTGAATGCATGCTGTGTGGCCTAGTTAGGTGGGGATCCAGCCCTTTTTTTTTTTTTTTGCATGGTGCCTCCTCCAGTTTAAATTAACGTTTGCCATTTATAACTAAAATACCCAAAAGGCAATTTTTCTGGCTGTGCATGGCACATGAAGAAACACGTTATTTTCCTTGTTTTATTATCTGCCACATAGCAGTGGGAGGTTTGGATCTCTTCTAGTTCTACCGTAGCAGAAGTTAGCCTGGGTTTCATCCAAGTCGCTCCCTCTTTGATTCCTCTAATTACTTCCATTTAACTTTTGTTTTGTTTCAGTTTATTCTTGTTCTTTTGAAGTGATTTTTTTTTTTTTACCCCAACTTTTTTTTTTTTTTTCACTACAAGCTGCTCTGAACCAGTTTTAGCTGAAGAAAACTAAAGGTTTATTTTTAGATGCAGCATCTGCATTTCATTGAGCGTGTCCCTGCAGCTGCTCCTGGTTATACTCACTCAAAACAGCTGCTGCTCCCAAAACAAACAATCAATTTCACCTTCCAATCCAAATGCAGTGTTGATGTGCAGTGGAGACATAATTTGTTGACTGTTTTTTTTTCTGTTTTAAACGTGAGCTCCTAGTGTGGGAACTCAAAAAAATATAAATATTGCATTCATTTGAAGCAATTCTGATTCTGTAACAACTTTTAGCATCTTAGCATTACGTTGTAATGCCTCTCTCCTCTGTAGAGAGATTAAATATTAAGTTAAATGCAAATCGATGAATCAGCATTTCACTGCAGAGCTGACTTACAGAATTTAGTTTTGTAGAAATTTAAAATTTTGTGCAACATTTAAAAAGATATTTTAATACACACATATTTTCTTATGGCCTATGTAATCGTGACAGTTTACCAGCAGACTGTCGCTGACGCCCTACAGAAGGAGAGCATGTGGCTTGCTCTACAGACTGGCTAAAGAGGCTGGCTCTACAGAGATTGCTGTATTCATGCAAAAGCAATAGAAAGTTAAGCGGAAGGAAAAACTTGTGGTTAATAAAAAAGATCCACAAGTATCCACAAAAGATAACCACAGCCTTACTGCAAAGTATGTCCGTATGTCTGACCAAGTGCTCTGCACAAAGCACTTGGTCGGGGATCCTTTTGCATGAATTACTGCATCAATGCAGCATGGTACAGAGGAGAACTGTGGTTGTGCGTTTGTTTTGATTGTGCCCTTCCGCTTATCTGTAACATTGACTCTGCTTTCTCTCATTGTTTATTTGACACCATGGTAATAAAATTAGGATTCGAAGCTCTGAAATTTCCTGGTAAATGGCTGTGCTGACGTGGGACTTGGTAGAATCCAGTATTTGAGTTATGGTGCCTCCCCACATTTTTTCCTTTCACTCAACTTTCCATTAAAATGCAGAACAGAACCATGTGAAAATAGTTTTGATTTTTTGATTATTTTGAACCGAATTACTGAAACAAGCTTATTTTTAAAACATATTCTGCTTTATTAAGATGCCCATGACGTGCTTCTCACTTACTTGCAGATAACTGTAGCAAGTACTGTCAAACATCCAAATCTCCCCAGCTAAGGTTAAAGCTAAAGTAAAACTGCTGCTGAGGATCTGAACCATGCAGTCAGTCACCCATCCATCCATGACTCAAACCTCATACCAAGCTTCTGTACTGGATGCGTTGTTTTTGCATGTCCTCTCCGTTTTTTGTGATGGTGGCAGAAGAAATGGTTTCGCTGCGGTTAGCTCCTACTTTTATCTTTTCTTTGTGCATGCTTCTACCCAGAATGCTTCTTGATGACAAGCCTGATGTACATGACATTTTTGAGAAGTGTGCAAACAAGATTTCTTTGTACTTCCCCCTGCTTGTTAAGTTGTTCATAATAAACTCTGTTGTCAGGGTTACGTTGTTTTCTCATTCAATAGATTTCTATTTCTGCTGTAATTAAAGGAGAATCCAGTTTATGCTAAGATGTTTCTTGCCAGTCTGTATTTCTGGAATGTTAAGAAATGGGAATCCTGAACATCAAATCATTTAGGTTCATTCAAACTTTTAGTGGCTTTTAGAAAGTTTGTCAGATTTGGACTCAAACTCATGGAAGCTCAAAGAGAAAGTTGTTTAAATAAAAACGTTAATACTATCTCAATAAACAAACAAAGCTTCCTTTTCAAGGTAACGAGTTAATTTTTTTTTTTTGATTGTTTCACTTTAAAAAGTCACTTTTGACTTGAAATTCTGTAAGTTGCTTGCTGGTCATTAGCAATGGTTATTACAGTTACTCTGGACAGTACACGGCGAGGACTGTTTTGATATGATACTCTGAGTAAAACAATAATTTTCTTAGTATTCAAGCAAAAACAATTAACACATTTTAACATCAATTTCTATAGTCAAAACTGAACATCTAAATGATTCCTCCTGCTTCCGGAGGCAACATCAATCTGATGTGAATGTTTGGTGTTGTACCATTTGTTAGTTTAATTGTTAGTTTAATCCATAGACATAATCAACACCTACACCAACTCCTGCTAAATTATGCAGTTTCCAAGTGTGCATTGAATATATTGTGAAATAAAACAGACTTAACAGATATGCGTCTGCCCGAAGAGTTTAATTTTGTGTTGTTGCAAGTTAAAGAAATCTATAAAATCAGGATACTTGAAGCAGAAACTTATCTCAGGAACTTGCCCAAGTTTTTCCACACTTTTATCTTGAGATTATGACAAAACGTCTCTTTTTGGTTGGATACTTTATCTGAATGACATCTAAAAAAGTCTCTATTGAAAATGAATTAGAAGCTCTCCATTAGCCATGATTTTCTTTTGATTGCTTAGTGTTATTGTGTCTGTAGGATGTAACCATTCACCTACATCCGTTGTGCATTACACCACTAGTCGTTACTAATGAGGAGGTAATGTCTAAACACATTAGTTTAGGTTAGTTTTCTACATTGAGGTTTTCATTTAACTTCACACCATTCTGCAGCAGAACCCCAGAGTCAAGTTCTCAGGAACTTAACTCCAAATTATTTGCAAAATATCCACCTATTTTCATAGAGCATGTCTAAAATAATTTTAAAAATGCAACTTGGGAAGCTAAAATACCTAGCAACACTACTACCAGCATTTGCAGGACAACCAGTTCAGGAACAGCCTTAATTTTTCTTGCCGCTGATTGGCCGTAACCCCAAAGGCGGAAACATGCTAACCTAGATCAAGATTGTTGCCTGGAATTCCTTCCTTGTTGTCGTCATCCCATCACCTTCCATCCATTCCTGCCATAAAACATCACTCATTGGGTGTGGTACTAACATACTAAGACTTTCTCTTTTTTTTATTTATTCCTCTGCCTTACAGTTCCCTTCTTTGTATTCCTCTGTTCAGTTTTAAAAAATCGCCTTTTCGACTTGGATTTCCGAATTTCTGACCTATTTTTCAATCTCTCTCTCCCTGTTTTCCCTCTTTATCTCCTGCTTCCCTTTTCTCCGTGTCCTCTCCCTGTCTCCATGTGTGATCTTCTGGGCACCTATGGACCATGACATTGCCATGAACACAAATTTCTTTCTTTGTTTGTACTTTTATGTTTGTTATTTTTTTAATTCCACTTGATGACTATCACTTAAAAAAACAACAACTTGTAAATATTGCCTGTGTGTGTACTGATGGCAAATTTCCAGCTACCCTGGGCTGCCAGTGCGTGTCTTGCAGTCTGGCGACTCTCCTGCTGTCAGCGCTGACTTTGCTCTGGCTCTCATAAACTGATTTTGTTCAAAGAGAAAGAGGAGAATCTGGACCTTTTCAAATTTGGGTTCAGGCTCCTTTGCTTTCTATGCCTTCTGACCTTTGTGCAGCCACACACAAGTTTGGAAACAAAAAGATGACGAGTCAAGACCGTTGGTTTCATGTTATTACAGGGTGCTCAGTACTTGCATCATTTTCAGATTTGGGGGAAATTTATGGTTCAGTTCACTTTTTCATCTGTTTTCATGTTGAGCAGCGCTGTGAAAAACTATCTGCCTCTTACAGACTTCTCCTGTTTTGTTGCTTTTGTCACACTTTAATGTTTCAGATCATCAAACACATCTTTGACTAAACAGTAATCGCTTTCAGTGTTAAATTATGAACTGACTGCGTGGCCTATTTGGAAAGCTGGTCACACCCAGACCTGATTACAGACGGAGGTACAGTTGGTAGCATGGCTGCCTTGCAGCTAAAAGGTCCTGGGTTTGAACCCCAGCCTGGGTTCATTCCTAATGGAATCTCCATGTTCTCCCTGTGCATGCTTGCGCTCTCTCCAGGTACTCCAGCATCCTCTCACACGGTCTCTAAATGGTCCTTAGGTATGAGTGTGTCTGGTGTGTGTGACCTCAAATGGTCCAAAGTACACCTCTGAATTGCTAAAAAAAAAAATAGATAAAAACACTTTTACAGTGGCCTTGTCAAATTCCTGAGGTAAATATGAGTGAGATTCAACGGCGTGGCAGACTGCTCCTCGCTGGAAACCCTCCAGTGGAGAAAGCAGTTTTAGAACCACGACCAGGTTGGTTTACAAATGAAATCATTGCTTAACATTTAGACTTGAAATGAAATTATGTCTTTATTTATTTCAAACAGGTAAAATGTCAAATAATAAAATAAAATATATATTATCAATTTTAATCATAATGTAAAAATACCAAACTTTCTAATGCCGTTTGAAAAGGAGTGGAAGAAGACAAAGTTTAATAAATCCTACCCTCATCCGTCCCATCCAGCTATGTCCCTCGTCATACATATTTGCACATCTAACTTTTACTCCCTGAGCTGAACCATTTAACTATGACAAATAAACAAAGGAAGTCTAAGGACGGGCTTTTTTCACAGCACTGTATATGAGTATTTTAGGGAAAGGGATTTTTTTTTAATGCTTGTCAGTGTTACCAGTTGCAGGTGTGTGATTCAATGCAGTATTGTTGCTTTGTTTTACATATTTGAACACTAACACATTCATAATGCCTTAATGTGATTTTAACAGGGGTGGTTAAACCCAGAAACTACCTTCTACTGCTAAATAACATGGCCAACATGGCCGTTGTAGCAGACGTTTTTCCTGCAGGACTTGGTTTCTGCTGAACAGAGACCTCACTCCACAGAAATGCCACAATGACATAAAGGCATGAATACAGCATGCAAGCTGACACGAGGCATGATCCAGTACTCCACAATATGCAACGCAGCTGCTTCAAATCCCCTCTCTCCAGCCCACCCACCCTCCAGTCGAGCATTATGAATGTGTTAAACAGGAGACGAGTGCAAATCCTGTGCCTGAGTCCTGTCGAGCTCCAACTGTCCTGCTGTTGAACGAGGAGAAAGATAAACTGAGATTTTTAATATTGGTTCCAGTCGAGTAACTGGTGTCTGACAGCAGTTTATTTTTCCACATATGCTCATTTACAGAAATGTACTTATGTAAACCAACTTGTAAGGAGAGGATGGCGGGTTATGAGGGGGGGAAAAAAAAGATAATCATGTTTTGTGACAAAGTATACATAACTCTTTTCAAACGAATATTCAAGAAATACAACACATCTGCTGTTATTTTGACAGTCCATGCTCTCTTTTTACCTAAACACACAGAAACTGTCTGAAAACATAAACGCAGCAACTGTTTAATGCCGCAAAAATGATTTCAAGAATGTGAAATTATTTATTGTTTGAGACATTTTTGTAAATGTATATCAGTGTATTTCCATGTAACCATTGTAGGGTTGAAATAAATTCTTTCTTTTTGTTTGAAGACAGCCATGGCTTCCTGAGGCTTTAGTGACTAAACCCCTGAGGACCTGAATGCTGTTCAGAGCGGCTCCTTGTAGTCGAAGCTTTAACGTTGCTGTTTAAAATCTGCACTAAATAAACTAGAATATAAAATTTTATTTACTGTACTAATTAAACACTAGAGAAGGGGCGTGCTGTGGTGTGCGCAGGGGGTTAGCACACCCCACGTTTGGAGGCCTTAGTCCTCGACGCGAACGTCGCGGGTCCGACTCCGGTCCCGACGACCTTTGCCGCGGTCTTCCCCCCTCTCCTCACCCTCCTTCCTGTCTGCCTACTGTCGAAAAAAATACGAGCCACTAGCGCCGCAAAAACTCTTCGGAGGAAAAAAAAAAACTAAAGAAAGTGAAACTAAGTTACATAGATTCACTGATTTATTCAAATTTTACCTTGGTATTTTTGATGATTATGGCTCATAAAACCCCAAATTTTTAGCTTGCATTATGAACTCCTAAAAATGTTGGCTTTACACCAGTGATTCTCAATTCCAGTCCTCAGGCCCCCCTGCTCTGCATGTTTTAGATGTGCCTCTACTCCAGAACAGCTGATTCAAATGATTGCATGACCATCAAGTGCTGCAGAACTGTTGATCACCCATAGATTCATCCAGGTGTGTAGCAGAAGGGAACACCTAAAACATGCAGGGCAGTGAGGCTGAGGACCGGATTGAGAAACGCTGGCTTACACAATTATGGAGAAGACCTCAGACCAGGGGTGGGCACTCCTGGTCCTCGAGGGCGGTGTCCTGCAACTTTTAGATGCATCTCTACTTCAACCACACCTGAGTCAAATAATGAGGTCGTTAACAGGACTCTGGAGAACTTGACTGCACTTAGGAGGAGATTCAGTGTTGGATTCAGGTGTGTTGGACCAGGGAGACATCTAAGAGTTGCAGGACACCGGCCCTCGAGGACCAGGAGTGCCCACCCCTGCCTCAGACAGAAGGTCATTGCTAAAGAAGAGTTTAATCTAAGCACTTTATTAGAAAGTTAAGTGGAAGGAAGAAAGCTAACTGCAGCCACTTCACATAACCAGGACGTGAACCGCAATGAACACTTTGCATTTTTTACACCACGACAGGCTTTTTGGAGATGCTGCTTTTTTTCATGTGACTACGCTGCCATGAGTACCAATAACTGCTTAATGTCCAGGATCTCACTGACCAGAGAACTGGTCTGACTTAAACCCTGTGACCGAGATCATCGGGGGAAGACAAGAGACACCAGAACCAGCAATGCGGATGAGCTGACGGCTGCGATTGAAGCAACCTGTTCTCCTCCGTGCCACGCTGCGCTGACGCAGTAATTCATGCACATTTCAGTTGATTTTAATTTTACATTTCCTGATAAACTTGAGTTTTGGGTTTTCATCAATCATCAATATGTACAAAAATAGAAATATCCCTCCGTGTGTTATAATCTAAGTGTATGTAATTAAATTGCATTTAATTTAAAATGGAATTACGGTAATTCCATTTTTAATGCTAAGCTAATTTACTGAGATGCATCTACATATACGTGATTAAGGTTTTAACTACATGAGCTTTTTTTATGGTACAGTCATAACATAACACGTTTAATATGGATTTTTAAGAAGTAGGATTGTATGGTGTCATGAGCAGCTAATATCTTAAATAGTAAAGTTGTTTCAGTTTGAATGAACACAGTGTCTTTGTCTAAAAATTGACACAAGCAGGTTAATTTACTTACAGACAGCTAGGCAACATGGCTTTCAGTACTTTAAAGAAGTCTGTTTCTTTTTCTTAATGTTACCCACCCCCCCCCCCCCCCCCCCCCCCCCCCCCCCCCCCCCCCCCCC
>NW_019369796.1:0-27368 GCF_002775205.1 Xiphophorus maculatus | reverse complement strand
TTCAGCTTTTCTTTATTTTTTCTATGGATGAACATTAGAGTCGTGGGTTAGGGTTGGGTTAGGGTTAGGTTTTGTTTGGGGTTAGAGGTTAGGGTTAGGGTAAGTGTTTTGTAACAAAAAAACATATAAAGAAGTCATCCTATCGTTCAGTAGTATTTATCACTCTTCCTGCAGCTTCCTTTCTCCTCCAGCAGAGGGCAATAGTCAGCTACTGGTGACTCGCTTTCTGCAGTTCCAACTCTTCCTCCTGCACATGTAACAGTGAACCAGAACTGGTACATGTGCTTCACGGTTTTATATTGAGTATAATTACCTTCTATAACTACTAAGTGTGCACATGATGCCGTTTTATATAAGCTCCCTTCAAAACTAATGTGCCTCCGCGAGTCAAACAAATTCATTTTAAAGCGCTCATTTTCAATATACATTCACATCAGCACTTACAGGTTGATCCAAGGACAATTATGTTTTGAAACCTGCTTAATGCATATTTCATCTGGCTTTCTGTGTTCTCTGTAAAACATCAAGTAGGCACTCAGCATCATAATTATTTGATGTCAGTTTTACAAAGCCTGCCCTTGGGAAGGAAAAGAAATCCCATTCAGTGATTTCTTCTGTGACTTTATAGTTTTTGTCTCAAGTTGTTGGTTGTTTCTTTTTTTTTTTTTGTTTTTTTTTTTAGGGTTTTTTTTTTTTTTTCCTGAGTTCCAAGCTTGGCTCTCAGTATTTATCTGATCCGACACCGTTTCATTAGGCATTAGTAATCATTTCAATTGCACACAACATTAGAGCACTCCTGTTTGTAAAACAGCAGATGAGGCTAATGCCGTCCTCTGGGGAGAAATTCAATATAATCTGTTAATTAAATGGAATAATTTAATTACAGTAACTTAGAAAGCATTCATCAATATAATTGTTTTTGGAGCCGGCATCATAATTGAGGTTTAAGTGAAAACAAGTCCGTTTCTAATGCTGGTAATGTGCTGACATAGTTCTCCCCACCCGCCATTTGTTCCTGTCTCTGATCTTTCCACCGTGCAGTCTCTCTCCGCGCAGCGTTTTTTTTTTCTCTTCTTCTTCTTTTGATAGCCGGCCATACCGCATCAGCAGCACCAAAACATTTATTACAGCCATTTAATTTAACCTCTCTACAGGCAGGGACAAGAAGACGGGAGATGATACGGAGCCGCTTTGAAGACTCTCGCTGTTCGGCCTCTAATCTGATCCTCTCCGCTGCCCTTTCATAACGACAGCAGAGTATTACCCCCTGACTCCAAACATACCTCCACTATTTAAAACTGTCTTGGATTTCACCACAAAGACGACCCCAAATAGTCCAATTCATTCTTCGGGCCCGAAATAATAAAACATAATTTTGGGTCTAATCTGCCTAAAGAATGTCCTCTGTTTGAAGTTGACAGTGCAATATCTTCTCTGGAGGGAATAATTGGCTTTTGAGTACAGAAGCAGGGGCCACTGAGGTAAGCCCAGGCAAAGGCCCGCACCTTACAGGTGCGTCCTTGGTCAGAACAAGCTCCCTGTTGTTCTCGGAGTGAAGGGGAGGCCAGAGAGGGGGAGAGGGGGTCTGGAAGAATTCATCTGCCCAGTTGAAACTTTACAAGGCACCCCACACAGCAGCACCGCTCGGCGCTCTCAGATGGTCGAGGGGCGAGAGTGAAACGAACAAAAGAGACGCTGATCTCCAGTAATTCCTCCTGTCGGCTGCGGCTGACAAATTCTTGTCGTTAAACTTTTATCATGTTGTCGCCCTGGTTTGTGGAATTGGTCTGCTTGTAATCTGTTTAATTCCGATGGCCATAAAGTGACAAACGTACTGACAGTTATTGTCCGGAAATGTAAACGCTCGGACAGAGCGCGCTTTGTGTGTCTCAGTTTGCTCACGTTACTGCCAAGATCCTGTACGGCCATTGATCATTGGGTTAAACAGTGATCTCTCCTACAAATTTTTTGTTAAAGTGTAGCTATTTATCGGCTACAGGGTCTTGGAAGAGAATACACTGCAGTGTTCTACAAAATGTTTCTGAAAGTGTAGCTTCAGCACCTGTTTGTCACTACTTTCTTGACCAATTGTCAGCTGCTATACGCTTTGGGTATCTCTCTACCAGCTTTTCAGATGCAAACTCTTATCTATGCCAGCTGAAGTCAAATCTGGACAGATGTGCTTGGACCAAACCTCTCCATTGGCTGGAAGGTTTTCCTACCACATATGGCATTTTCTATGCAGTACAGGTGTCATATTTTGATTTCCTCTGACCAGCTCACCTTCTTCCACATGTTCGCTAAGTCTCCTGCATGGCTCACAGAAAACTTTAAGTCACTATCTCATGGATATCTCACAACAATGGCTTTCTTTTTGTCAGTGTTTCAGGGTTGGGGTGTTGACAGACTCTGCCACCTGAGCTGTGGATCTCTGCAGCTCCTCCAGAGTCACATTGGATCTCTTAGCTGCTTTAGTCCTCTCCTTTCCCTGCTTGTCAGTTTAGGTAGAGGGCTTGGGTGGTTTGAAGTTGCGCCAATCACAAGCTGTGCACTAGTTTACGTTGGCTTGTCCCACAAATTCTCTATTAATCCAGTGAAGTTTGTGGTTGTGATGTGAAGAAATGTGTAAACAGTTCACAATACTTTTGCGACGTAATGTAGACGTGACGGGCCAGACTCTTTCTGAGACAAACGGCCTTCTCGCCTCATTTTTAAACTTCCCTCCAAATAGCACTAAATCTCAAATATATGAACGATTGCAGCAAATCGGCAAAGGTTGTCATTTTTTTCCCTCTCTTAAATAATGCGTAAAAACATTAGGCACACAAGACGGTCTGTTCACAGGGTGGCAATCTTATAGTGGTTGCCTTGGTGCTAGCACTGCGTTCCCCCTGATTTTTCTAATGGGGTCCCGTTAATAGAGCGGAGAAATCTGTCCCTTTCTGAGCGTGGCACTGAAAGCCGGCGAACAGCTGTCCCAGCTCTGGAGAATCATATGGAAGAATGCATTATCGGCCTTGTCTGAATATTCCCTCCGATTTGGAATAATCAGGCGGCTATTCAGCGGCGAGATGGCCGTGCACAGATGCCAAAGCACAGCTGAGGGAAGCACAACGGCCGTAATACCGCAGAAACACATATAAAACCATGGAAAAGCTGAATAATGCAGGTGTGTCTCTCTTCTGCATGGTGTGCTTATCATACATAAGAGCGAGGCGCCTTCTTCATTCCTTTTATCTCCTGTTTTTCTTCTTCTTCTTTTTTTCCCCCAACTTTTATCTTGCCCCGTTCAAGGTGATCCCAGCTTTGCATACGGCTGATTAATCTTATTGCACAGTGGCTAACATTGATCAGAGAAATGATTAGAAATGCATTAGTCAGCAGCCTGTTTGGAGAGGCTGGCTTTAAGTGCTGGGTACTGCCAATGCATTTTCTATAAGGTGTCCATGTTTTTAATTTTGTTATAAGGAATTTTGCAAATGGATGCACGCATGCTGCCCAAATACAGCATCAAAGCTTTAATGCCTACAGACATAATTTAATCTCCTAGATGGCGGGCCTGATGGACTGTGTGGTAAAGGGATCCCTGCTAAATTCATTATGCTAAAAGTTGCTAGATCTCACCAGCTGAAAGAAAGCGTAGCATAACCTACGGTATGTTTTGATTTGGTGCTCTGTTAATATGATTTGCGTTTGTGCACGGTGCACATGAAGGCAGCTCTTCTGTCTTTAGGTTTTTATTTCAGGTTATAATTTTTATTTTTTTTTTTTAATTTACAAATTGTGGATGTGTTGTCACGCTTACAGTTGTTTTAATCCTCAGTGATGAGCTTCAACCATTTGAGAGTCCATGAGAGTCCATTCTCATGGACCTGTGCACATAATTAACCTCTCCTGCCTGCATTTAAGATTTAAAAAATTATGTTTTTTCCACTGGAACCCGTGTGTGTCTGAGCCACAACGCGATCACTGAGAGGTTTAGCAGATCCAGGTGAATGTTTTTGGATTCATTTTTATTTGATCTTTTTATTTATACAAGTTGTCTCATGAGATCCAGGATCTCATTTACAAGAGAGACGTGTTTTGATAAAAATCACAAACACAACAGCAAAACAATGACAATAGGCTAATAAAACGTGGCACACTTCATGCTAGTCACTTAGCCTTTGAGAGTGCATGACTATTAAGAAAGAATATAAATCTCAAAGCTTCAAATTTGTGTTTACAATTATTAACAATAAGCATATTTCGGAAGTTGCTTTAAGTCAATTTGCAACAATTTTCAAAAACCGACAAACATAATTAATCTAATCGCATTTGAGAAACACTTCATAGCCAGTTATGTCTTTTTTAAATTGCCTAAGTTGAATCTCTTCTGCTGGAATCACACAACTGCAAACACAAGTTAGTAAATACATTCTAAGTATATTTATTTAATTTTATTTTGAGCACAACTAATTAAATCTGGTTTCTTTCCTCCCTATTCCTCAGAGTCTATAATATATATATATATATATATATATACAAATTGCAAATTAGAAATGACCGCCATGAGGCAGTCAGAGAAATAAACCATGTACAAGAATGGATTTGTTGCTCTTTACTTTGTAAATAATGTGAAGCAACTAATTATTGGGTAAAAGAAAATGCATATGATCATACTAATTACATTTTGAATGACAAGTAAATCATGAAAATGGATGTGTTAAATCTATAACACACAAACAATGAAGCCTGGACAATTTAAAGTAGTAAATGGACTGAGCTTATATAGAGCTTGATGACTACTTTACACTAAAGCCACATTCATCCATTCAAACTGTCAAATACACACACATCTACACAGCAACATACAGATCAACTTGTGGATAAGGGCCTTGCCCAGGGTCACATTAACATATAATTGGAGCCGGAATTGAACCGACAACCTTTTGTTTCCCAGTCACACTGAGATGTTAGGGTTAGTACTGGTGGCCGGTGTTTGTGGTCTTTACTGTAAGTGGACCTCTGAATCAAGTTCTGTTTGGCTGTGCCTTGAAAACCAAACCCAAACTTATACTTTGAGTTTTAATATTCTGATTCCTCAATATAATTTAGCAACCCGGATCTAATTTATACGTTTCAAACAGAAACAGTAGCAGTTTTCTCTATTCTGTTTATTTCAATTATGGTGTAATCGTATAGTTTTCACAGGGCATTGTGGAGTCTTATGCCGATTTGTTTGTTGCTCCACCTGTGGCCATAAATGAATTAACTGCAATATTTTCCAAATATTTGCTTTGGAGGTTGTATATATATATATATATATATTATATATATATATGTATATATATATATATATATATATATATATATATATATATATATATATATATATATATATATATATATATATATATATATACATATATATATATATATATATATATAAAACACCATGAGAAATGTTATGATATAATTTTTATTTAAGTGTGAAGTAAGTTTCTACATTAACAATGCTTTATCAGAGTTCATAACTCCTCTAAACACTACAATATCATAAAATGCCAATATTGTAAAGGTCTAAGTGGAAAAACTTGTAAAAGGAATGAATTGTCCCTTTTGTGGAACTGAATTTACGCTCTATATTTAAATTTTGTTTGACAGCGTGAATCAGTGTTTTGCCTTTTACAAGTGTCCCTGAAGTACTCGGTGTGAAGGAAATAACCTTCACACGGTGAACTCTGAACTCTACTTGAAGCATTGAACGTTGCACAGAATTAACACGGTGGTTCTGATCATCAAGGATCATTTTCCACATTGTAAGAAAATAGTTCAAAAGCATATAAAAATCTTTTACCGTGATCAGAAGACCCATCAAACCCAGTCATAGAGCTAATTTTTCAAGTTGAATAGATTCCACTTGAAATTCTGAGCCATTGTAATAGATTTTACCATTCATTGCCTAGATTTATAATGCAGCCGCATCAAGTTGCTAAACCTTCCTTTTCTTATTCAGCTTTTTTTTCTTCACCTTTCGACAGACGAATCAATACCTGAGTATAAATGGAAAGTTACAACTTTCTCTATTCTTTCTTCCTTTCTCTCTCTTGCCTGTGGGTGATAACATCGTGCAGAATCCTGACACAGATTTCACACACATATATATTTTTTCCCACCAGAGTGTACAGTTATTCTCTATAACTCACTCAATGAAAGCGTGGATATCTCACTGGTGTTACCTCATGCTTAAAAGGAAAGTGCTTGTGAAACCTGGTGTTAATGTGTGTAAAAAGTGATGCTGCCATCTAGTGAGTCAACTTAAAAGGATTTGTTGTTTCCCAGTCAACAGCCTTTTTTGAAAACTAATCTTGAAAGCCAGCTCTCCTCCCTGACTTCAACGAAACGAATGTCATAGATTTAAAGCGGTTTTCCGAAGCCATTTTCAGACAGCACCTTCTCCATTTTCCTCACGGCTCACAACCTTCCTTTAATCATAAAACAAAGCATTCCAGGGATTTCCATTCTTCTATTTTTTTTTTTTTTGATTAGGAACACGACATTAATCCACTCTGAATGCTATCGAGCTTTCTTCTGTATTTCACAATATCACACGCCTGCTTTTATTTATTATTTTTGGCACCTGGTGAAAACAATGAAACGGGGGAAATGCAAATGTCATTTTGAGAATTACCCTACTGTTACAGCAAAAACAAAACAAAACAAAAAAATAAAAAAATTAAATCATTTCCAAACTGACATCAGGAATACAATAAATCAGGCTTAAATAAATTGTTTTGTCCAGTTTCCAAACAATAAAATGTGCCTGATTGCTTAGCAAAGGGACGCCTTCACAATTAACAAGTCTAGCATCCTCTCAGCAGCAGGAGAGCAACTCACCAAGACAAGCCTTGCCACATGTTCAACACTCCCCATTAAAAACCTGGGGAAATTAATGAGCTTCCATTGGCACCCTCACAACAAGGGATCTATAAAGCAGCCTTAATGTTCTCGGGGAAACTTTACTCTTCAGTAGTTCCCAATCAACCGGTAGCAGCAGATTTTGTTTTATTTCCCCTGTAACCTGCAGCGGGAGCCGCAAAGTGCTGCTCGCTGCAACTTTGCATGATTGTAATCCTTGGCTGCTCCTTCTTTACCGAGGGTTTGTTAATAATTAACATGTACAGGTGCATCTAAATATATTAGAATATTGTAAAAAAAACAAAAACAAAGTTACTTTCTGTGATTCAGTTCTAGCATTGAGAATGCTACCGTTTATTTTTAGTACATTTTGAATGTTGGGTGGAAACATGACACGTATTTTGTACAGTAATGTGGACCTACAGTAATGTGGAAAGTCTGGGCAACTTTTGCATTGATCACTGCATCAGTGCAACGTGGCACGGAGGCGATCAGTCTGCAACTCTGTTTAGCTACAGGCTAACCGGAGCTGCAGGCTCTGACTTCAGAGCCACGCCTGGCGAGTCGACCCCAAACTCTTCAGCGGGCTTTTCCTTTGCATTCCTGTTGCTTGCGAACATTTCTCTATTTCAGTTTTTCCTTCCAAACAACTTTCTGTCAATATATTTAGACACCTCTAAACAGACATCTACTTTAACAAAGATTTTCGTAGGTTGCCCTCTTTGTGGAGAGCATCTGACGGACAACTGTCAAATCACAATCAATGTGATTATTGGCCATAACATGCCGAGAGCAAAAAAACATTATATATAAAAAAAAACGATTTTCATTCATGTTTACATTTTCTTTAAGCCATATCCATAAAAACAAGCAGAAATAAACACTGAACGGTATAACTCTGTGGTAAATGTAACACTAAATATAGAGAACGTTTCACAATGTTGTTAATGTGTAGATGCACCTGTTATGATGTATAGATGCAACATGCATTTTAATATAAGCATGTATTTTATGTTATTTTTAGAAGGGGAAAAAAAGAGGAAAACCTCTCCATGGTGCAGTCATGGGTTTGTACCTTCTACCTGCCTGTACACAATTAAGAACGCTTAGGAATCAAAGAGCGCCGAGGTTTTCCAGAAAGGTATTAATTAGAACTTTATTTATGCACATGCTTTGTGAATTTGCATAAAAAGCAATCCCACAGATGGGTTTATGGCAGTAATGACTGTTCCAGTCCGCAATAAAACATCTGCTTAATCACAACAGAGGCAGCCAATGGCTGCTGTGAAAACAGGCTGTCCATATCAATGAAAAGTACATCTCAAACAAAGTAGTGAGGTGAAAGAGCTAGTGTGAACAGGTTGGGGAAGAGGGGGCTGGGGGGAGGGGGGTGAAGCAATAAAGAGAGTAAAAGAACATTTTCAAAGAAGAGTTAGTTAAAAGAGACGTACTTCTACCAAACATTCGCTCTGAAGTTGAGAAAAATACCCTTATCGTGTTGGCAGAACAATCCACTTACTGTACTGCGTTTAAGAGAAGAGGAGAGTTCTGTTCTAAGTCGAGCCAAGTCTTTGTCTGCGTGTGCCAACTATTTTCAAAATATTCCACTTTGTGTCTTTTTAATACATGAAAGCCACACATGGATTCAAGCATGTTCAAAAAAAAAAAAAAAAGCACGCACTTACTTGCTTACTTACTTACACACGCACACCCCGGCACACACACAGCGGTGCGGCTACAAGGTCACTCCAAGTATTGATAAATCACCCAGCTGTGATTCCCTCCTGACAGCTCAAACTAACATCAAGCTGGATGGGGGAGAACAAAAGACCATCAAGCGGCCCTTTTCCTGACACTTTTATTCAATCACGGCCAGATTGCTTACGACAGCACCAGCAGCTGTTTCGTCTTCATCTTTCCCCATTTGATAAAGCGTGTCAAGTCATATTTCTGTAAGTACTTCACCTCACCCCATACTGCGCCGATCCACGCCGATTCGGCATATGCACATTCCACATGAGGGGATCGTCAAATGGGTCAGGGGAGTAATGACACCCCTCTGAAGGTCGCAGAGCGCCAGGCTGGAGAGGTGGGGGCAGGCAGGTGGGTTGATGGGTGAGGGGGTGTGTGCACGTGTGTGTGTGTGTGTGTGTGGTGTGGGGTGCGGTGTGCAGGTGGGGGGACAAAGCAACAAGCTGAAGGTCAAAGATAAGAACAGCCACAGAGATATCAAAGATAACCGGCAGAAATTAAACAATGAGGGAAAGGCAGTAAGGCTTTGATTGTGTGATTGTGTTTTAAGAGAGAGGTGGGGGGGATTGTTATTTTTGGGATCACCATCCCATTTGGAGCTCCTCTGTTGACCTTGTTCCTCGTGGGATGGAGGCTGGTGATAGGACGGAGAAATATTGCAGATGTCTATTGTTGTTTGTGATCAGACATCAGCCCACAAAAGCCCAGAGAGGACGCTTTTTCCATTTCGCAAACGTCGTTAATGTTTGCTCTTACAGCGCCTTCGCAGCGCTCCAGTTTTCCTGTGCACTGTCTGATGGCAATTACAGGTGCCTCGGTTTATTGTCCCACAGACAAGCGTCCGACCTGAAAACAATCGGAGGGATCTCTTTTCTCCTTTTATTTTTGCAACTATTTCATGCTATTAACTCAAGTAAGTTCAAAACAAAGAGTTTGACTCATTTTGTTTCACCACCGCAACATTTCACAGATTAGTTTTCGGCTTCCTAAATGAAAATGCTTTAAAAAAAAAAAAATGAATGTTTTCTGCAGTTGTGACAAAATCTCTACAATCCTGTGAAAAATATAGATACATAACTTGTTTAAGATGGCCTAAATCTCTGTTTGTATCAGTAGTTAAACGTTTCCAATCCACTGGAACTGTGACAAACTGGACTGGATGATGACCCCACCACACACTGTAAAAAAAAACAAACTAAAACTAAAAAAGCTTACCTGCAGTGAAGAGTTTACAAATCTTTACCATTGGTGTTGATAGCTGCCGGATGATGCAGTATTTTGTTTTCCCATGGCTGGCTTTCCAGTTATTGGATTCAGTCAGTTTAAGTGGTATATATAATGGCTTTGTTATTATTTTCAAAATGGCACCAGTTTCTTGATAAACTGCCCGAAGCAGTAAAAGTTGTCACCAGCTGTTGTTGAATGAAACCATAATAAAATGTGTCTTCCTGTGAAAAGGATCCATTTTATTACAGCCATCATTAGAAACTTTTCCCTAACCCAAGCTCAGATACACAATATATAATTTGATTTTGAGACCTAAGTAAAAAAAAAAGAAGAGAAAAAAGGATTTTTCCTATTATGATCAACTTTAAATAGAACTAAATCATTTCCTAATGAAGCAAATGCAGACTAAACAGTTATAGAAATTAAAAGTTAACACTTTGAAAAGCTTTTGACAGTCAGGAGGGGCAAATGTTTATTTCTCTCCGTTCTTTTATCCGTCCATTCATCTACAGCCAGCCTGAAGCATAAGCAGACACTGTGCCTCTGATATGTGATATCACATCACATTGTACCACCACATCACTGTGCACTGTAATAAATGATGTTATTGCACATCACAACACGTCGCAGTTTACATTATCGAATCACATGACACCATACAGCATCTCATTGTTTGTTTTTGTACAATATTTTACCATATTGTAGTGCATTTTATCTTTATTTATTGTATCACATTACAGGCCGCTGTCACACATTGTGTTATCATGTTTTTACCTTGCTATATGGTATCATATCTTAACTGATAATACTACATCATTTTACTTTATCTCTGTTCAAGCAAAATCGGCATAGGACTTGTGAGCTAAAACAGTCGTATTGTAAAGATATTTTCTCGACTAAATGGAAACAGCTACTTCTCAGCTGAAAATGACCTTAAAAAAAGACAAACAGTCCATTGATTTTTAAGCGTTTGTAGGAGGGAGGGAGAACAAAAAAAATCCAAAAAAGCTGTACTTCAGCTTTTTGGAAAAGCGCGTCACAGAGAGAAGACACAAAAAACACAGCTGGACAAATCCGCACTCGCGCGGCTTCATCTGATATGTCACGCAATCATCTTTTTAGCATCCTTGTTCTGAGAAACACTGGATCTTCCAAGTCAGGTGCAGCATATTTGGCCTGAGTGAATGTCCGCTATTTCTGTTGAACAAAAACAACAAAAAAAAAGAAAAACTAAAAAAGAGAGAGACATGAAAATCAGGTGGAACGCTAGTATCAAAAATGGGACAGCTCACTCCACTCAGACTTGGCCTGGCTCCCAGGAATGCAGTTAGCTAGCACACAATCACAGCCTATTCATGGTGGCACAGCTGCTGTGGACATATGTTCCCCACCACAGAGGAGGACATCAACCAGGCACACCTTGAACAGGTTAGCAGATGAATGCCGTTCAATCCTTTGACAGTCTGCCCTCGTCTTCTTGTTTTCTTTTTTTTCTTCTTCTTTCTCCTTGCTCAACAAATAAGTTTCCCCAATTGTAGCTAAACTTTTTACATTCTTTTATTTATCCTCTCACCCTCGCCTCTGCCCCCCCCCCCACCCCAAAACCCATAAAATCTAGGAAACCCTCTTAATTGATCTTAAATAAATGACTATTTTTTTTATTTATTTAGTGTCTTATCAAACCGCGAAAGCCGACGATCATTCACAAAGCATATTGATAAGCAAAATGCATACGTCGAGACTTTTTCTTCGCTCTAAGCTCCTGGAAAAAGAAACCAAATGTGAGAGAAAAGATTACATTTATTCATAGGTGCCTTTCATTAAAGAGGCTTAAAAGCCGCACTTCAAATGTGACCCCAAATTATATGCAGATTCAGCTGACCTCTTTCACCTTTTCACTTAAAGCCACGGAGGGCGATGTGCAAAGACCCCCCGCCGATCCTTCAGCTCGTCATTTACACGATTTCAGCACTTTTGGCGTCCCGGCTGTTAAAGAGTGATCACTTTATCAGAAACCGCCAAAAAGGAGGCTTTCTTTCTTTCTTTTATTCTGCATGAGAATAGAAAAGAGAGGGAGGCAGAAGACGCGTGTAACTGTTTAAAAACTTAGCAGAAATAAATAAATAAAAACGACAACCAATTTGGCTCAAATTAAAAAGTCCTATTTTTACCCCCCTCACTGGGAACTCCGGATAAGTCCAATCCTTTTACAGCATTAACCACTGTTAACCCTCATTCTTCTGTCAACCCGTCTGTGCAGCCATGACCTATTAGCTCAGCTGAAGTGCTGTGCGGCCACAGAATCACACGGAGGTTGTTCACCGATCCAGCAGAGCTATTTTGCAAGCGAGAGACTCCAGAGCCGTGCTGCCGGAGCCCTCTAATGACTCCATCAGCGACACTGATGGGGACAAATGGCGCCGAGAGATTCAAGCGCATTCCCGACACTTGCATTATATTTGCTCGACACGCGCTTCCGTGCACTTTGTAAAAGAATTCATTTTAACAGACACGAACAGATTCTTTGTTCTTGTTTAGTAGCCCTGTTTGAACATAGAATGTAGTACAGGATTTCAGCATTTCTTGGTAAAAAATGTGTGTGTGTGGTGGGGGGGGGGGAGGGGACACTTCAACAATTGAAAATAAAATTTTTAGTAGTAGAAAACTCTTAAAATTAAAGAAAAATTCAACCACTACTAATCTTATTCCATAATCAGTGGTTTAGAGATAATTGTGGCTCAAAAAATTCCCTATGGTATAAATACCTTATTACAAAATTTACGTGTATTTTTCTCAAGTTTAACTAAGTTTCTTGGACATTTAAATTAGCAATCCATATGTCATGTCATATTCCTTTAGGCATAAGTATGATATGACACAGAGATCAGCTTGTCTTAGCTTCCGCACAAAATGAGGAAAAAAAAAAAAGAGAACAAGCCTTTTCAAACAAGGTAAGGCATATTAATCTTCATACATCAGGAAATAGCAAACTAGCTACTCATTTAAAATGGATAATTTTTTAGAGTTAATCAATTTTTTAAAATACTTCTTTTTTCCACCGTGTCTCCAGGGCTCCCACAAACTCTGAATTGCTATTATATTTTTACTGTTTTATGTCATGCATGGTTCAAACTAAGCTTATGTAATAAAATGAAGAATATCCTATCGCTATCATCCAAAAGTAAGCAAATTTCATCCTTTTTTATGTGTGACTTGTTCAAAGTTTTTGCAAAGCTACAACTATTAGTAAATCTTTTCCCATCATTTCTATACAACGAATCTAACTGATGCAGTTCTAGTGCATGACCAGACAGCCCACTAGTTGTATAAGGGGTGGCAAATATAGTTTTACTGTTAATCAGCAATTTCCTGTTATTCAGTAATAAAATTAAATTCTCTTAGCCACTCTTCAAAATTGAATAGATGAGAGAACATGGTGTTTAAGTAAGATAAATATGTATAATTTCATAAGTCAGGAAAAGGCACAGTAACATTTCTTTTTCCTGATTGGCTCTGATTTATTATCAGCAAGTTTAAGTACAAAACCTTATTTGTATTCTGTTGAATTAATCAAAACAGAGAAAACCCTCCTATGTTCAGGTTAGCACACCTCATCAACCAGCAGCTCATCCTTTGATGCTCTTTTTTGAGTTTAATAAAATTCAGAACAAGGTTAAAGATTCAAATGCGCTCATGCGTATAATAGGAGAATCTCGTAATTCCTTACTAAAACCTTTATCAAGAAACTTGCGGTAAAGTTTTTCCTTTTTTTAAGTTTTCAGGAAAATCAGAAGGTAATCTCCAGATTACTCCAGAACTCCAGAAAACTGAAAAATCAGAATCAGTCAGGAAGGGTCCAATCGGTGCATCTCTACTGAATTTGCCCATACAGCCAGAGGAATATTTACATAGCTTAAAAACACCAGAACTGATAGACAGGGTTTGACAAAGACCCAACTTTGTGATTTTACTGAGCGCAGTGAAGAGGATGGTGAGATAGATTTTTAAAAATTCCCCAAATCCACTGGTAGAGAGTTAATAAGTTTTCTTACAGCCCCCCCAACAATAAATTTATTCCAAGGCTTTTTACACATCTTATCCGGGTTGGCAGTGTGGAAGGGTGCACCATGATACCGCATCCATTTTAAGTTTCTACACGCCATTAAATAAATGCTTTCAGCTTTGTCGCTTAACACCCAAACCCAGTATAATTAGCATGATTTCCAAAAGAAGCGGGGATGATCCAGCACCTCAGTCCAACAATTACAGCATATGTAAGACAAAAAAAAGAAAAAGAAAATAAAAAAACAGTATATGTGATTCCTTTGTGAGAGTAACTGTGAAGTCACAGGAGTATTCATTAAGGCCTTTTGTGTCTTGTGTGAAATAGTGCTGTTAAAGGCTTTAGCTGTGGGCATCTCTCTGGAAGAGACATAATGATCCTCCAATTAAACACGGAATCATGAGACCTGTTATTAGTACTAATTCTTCTCCTCGTTGTGCTGAGCATATCAAATACCACGGAGGAACAAAAAAAAAAGAAAAAAAAAGGAGATCAACATTTCCCTCCACCATAATTACAGATCTATTAATAGTTTCACAACAATGACAGGCGACGCCATTCACATGAAACTCTACTGTCAAGAACAATGCTGCGGCGCTGTCACTGTGTCCATTAAAGGCTGCATTTATACCGGCTCGGTGACATCCCGCGTTTCAGAGATGACTGCGTGCCTCTTCAGATCAATTACAAATTTTCATTAACAAGGCCGCTTTTGGTATTATTAATTCTAAATGGTTTTTCAGACTCCTCTCTGTTTGCAGCTTATCCACAGGAAAGCAGGCCACTGTGGGCCTGTAAAGGTGTTGTTTGTTTTTGTTTTTTTTCATTTAGTGAAAGATGAATAAAATAACCCTGCACTGTCAGGGAAAAGGATTCTGTGTTTTTAATACGTGAAGCTGTGAGATGGCGACACAAAACATAAGCACGATAAATTATGCGAAGGTAACGCCTTACAAAGCTGCTTGTATACAATTGTAATTTGTGAAAAATGGTTGTTTTCAGAGACTTCCTCAAGTCACAGATTCCTAAAAAGTATTTATTGAAAACACGGCGGAGAATAAGTGAAAGGGAAAAAGTAAACAGAAAAGTGAGAAGATTATTAGTAGTATTATAATTAATATTGTCTAAATTTACATAAAGCTTGAAGAATTTTACCAGCGATTTAATTAATTGAGATTTTATGTCACATAAACAACAAAACACAGTCCGTAATTGCAAACTGGAAGAGACGTGATCCTTACAGTTTAATTTAATCTCACAGTCACAAACTCATAATAATTTAGTTCAATTCCACTACTTATATAGCACCAATTCACAACAAATGGCAAATTAGTTCAATGTGCGTAAACACTTGTAAACGCTGTCAATGATAATTTTAATTGAGACTTTTTTTAATCATTATTTATTTTATTGTATTAATATGTAACTTGCTTTTATTTTTTATCACAAGCAGGCTTCATATTTTATGGAATGGCACCTATATTGCATATCAAAAGTGTTTTGTTTTGTAAGAGTTTCCTGGCCAACAGCTCAAACCAGCAATAATTACAACAATGCATATTCATCCACTCAAAACAATTATGTGCACACCTCATGTTAAATCAACAACATCAACACGATAAAAAAAAAAAAAAAGAGTTAAAACGTGCCAGGGACCAGACTAATCACGGAGTGAAACAATGCTATCTCAGTTAGAGCAGCAGAAGTCAAATTTCCTGTTGGGCCTGAACTCAGTTCTTCCAAATTACATTTTATGCGTTGGTGGAATTCGCCACCCCTTCAGAGTTTCATTTGTGCCAGCATGTTTGTGCATTTGAAAAGACACGTGAACCATGGTGGAAAATCTATTATTGCACTGAACTTTTGAAACAACCAAACAAGCAAACCTTGACGTGCTCCTTTCATCTCTGAGGATCTTTTCGTCTCAGTTGATTTTTGAATTTGTATCATAGATCTGTTACCTGAGAAAATTTTATTTTTCTATCAGCAATATTTGGACATTTTGCCTTTTATTTTCTTGTTACATTTAAACCCATGTGACTGACCTGGCTACGGTTCAGGAATGTGGATGACATTATGAGAGACTACACATCAGTCTTACATAAAGAACTAACGAGATTTTTCTAGAAGGTCTTACTTTTTTGAGGACTATAGACTATGTTTAATAGATTCGTCTTGCAAAAATTACAGTTTGATGTTCAATCTAGAACTGGACCACTATGATGTTGAATTCTTGTCATATGACCATTCTTTTCAACCTTAGTTGGTTGGGATTATTGGTCTATTGGATGAACTACTTTGGATCCAATTTCAGCTAAGTGAATGTGATTGGAAAATAAGCTCTAACCATCAATATCACTAGTAACTCACATAAGATATTTATTCAGGTATGACCTGTAAAACATTTGAAGGTGGTTTAACTTGTCTTTTGTTGTGGTTTTAACAACAAAAGACAAGTTGTCTGAGGCATAGTTTTGTTAAAGTTCATTAATCTTGAATTGTGAGCTTTAACTTAATGCTGCAATTTAAACCAAATAATTATTTCACAACATGCGAGAAAAAACTTCCATTACCCAGTTAAAGAGGGAAGTTTTCTCTATTTTTACACATTTCTCTGTTGTTTTCAATCAGTATATCAAATTAAAATAACTACTTATTTTAATTTAGAGTAATTTAAATTCTTGTCCCAAATGGCATGAAAAGGTTTTCTGAGCTGATAATGAATTTTATTAAACATCACAATGAATTCTGCTCAAAAACATTTTAGTGCGAACAGAACATTATTCTCAAGCTTTGCAAATGCTCTGTTGCATTAAAATGAACATTTTCAAGAGTCAGTTCAATCATGCAACACACCTCCATCTCAGGATACAACAACACAGCGCTAAGCATTCTGGGAAATAGTTCCCACTCCTGTCTTTTTCTCTTTCAGTTTTTTTTTAAGTGCCAACCAAAACTAGTTTATTCCACTCTTGGAGTCTGACAAAATCAATAAAAAAGTTAACACAGCTCTCTGTCGTAAGTTTATTTTTCACAAACTCACACATTTAGGCTCAAAACCTAAAACTTGCTACATTTATTTGACTGAAAGAGTAGAAGATAGTAGACGCAACTAATTGCGTCTCAAATGTTTTACAGTGTAGGTTCTCAGGCAAAAGTCATAAAAATGCTCACTGAGGAAGGGACGGATGTTGTCGGCAGTGATACTCGTGAAGGCTGTGGTGTTTTAAATGCTGCTGAACTTGTACTGAGTTGCCAGAAGGGTGTCAAAGAATATCCTAACATCAAACTGAATCATTGTTTCAAGGCAGAATGGAGTCATGCTATGTTAGGGTTTACACCACTTTATGACTATACCATCTGAATGTTGCACCTGAAACTGAGACTCTGTACCAGGCGATATTTTTTCTTTATCATACCACTGATTGTGAATGATAATGCCCATAGATCAGCAGTTCCGGAAATACTCAAACGGCACATCTGGTGTGAACTATGCCACAGAGTCCCTTCAGTTCCCGTTCTTCTTTGCTTTGAACTTCAGCAGGTCGTTTTCACCTCGCCCACATGCCAACATGCATAGAGTTACTGCTAAGTGATTGACTGATTCAAGCAACTGAACAGATCTACCTAAACAAAGTGGCGGTAAAATACGTTGAAAGTGTCATTTATTTTATACGAGCACCTTCACAGATGTAGGCATTTGGTGAACTACGGAAAGCCACCGCTGGCTGAAAGTAGTGATTTTAAAATGGATTTTATCACATAATGTGTCACAGTGACCACAAAATGAAGACGATGTAACACCCACGGATTTATAATGAAGGGCAATGAGCTACAGCTTTATATTTACAGCATGCTATCTAATACTGCTGGCGTGTATGAATTTGTTCATTTCTCACTCAAGTTGCCACTGACAACTGCATCTTATTTATTCAGTTGTTCATGGATTGCGCTTTTTTTTTCTATTTTACCTTTCTATCAATCATTTTTATAATGATGGACAAGTTTGTAAAGCATTTTCTTTTCCTGCTCTTTTGCATACAATGTGTTGGAACTAAAACTGAGAAAAGAAAATCATATTAGATTACTATTACCATATGTATTCATGTTTAAATCTGACATGTGGTTTATTATACCGGCTTAATGGGAGTAGATGCAATAAATTTACAGTGCAGTCAACATGGTGCGATGTGTACAGATCTTTCCCAGCACAAACGCTCTACTCATGAAGCTGTGCATATATTTGAATATCCAAAAATAACATGACACGGCCGCTTAGAGGTAGGACGGTTGCTTGTTACCTGATGAAACGATGTCTTGGTTTACAACCGGAAAACAACATCATCAGCACAACACTTAGGATATGAGAGGCTTAGTGACCCATTAAAAACATAGTGTTATCTCAGAAACCTCTGAAAGTTTGGATGAAGTTTGTCAAGTCCTCTGATGGGAATATTCATTTACAGAATACCGTATTTCCTGTTCCGCCAGATTAAAAACCACACATTTCAGCGAATTTTAAAGATCCGCATTAAGTTGTGCATATTGCAAAGTTAAAGGAAAATGATGCCCTCTTTCGATATTTTTTCCACAAAAAACAAATGTAAAAAGTTTGGAGTTCACTTGCGTTTCGATACATTGTAGAACCACCTTTTTACCACAATACAAGAAAACTGACCGTTTATGTTTGCAAAGGACTGTTTACTCAAATTTTTAGCTAATGGCAGCCTGAACTGAATATAATTTATTTACTTATTTTATGCTGTAAGTAACTTCAGTGCTTATAAGTGTTGATATGGAATATCCATGCAGTCACAAGTTGTGTAGTAGGGAAAGTTATTCATTAATTGTTCAAGTTAAATATTCTTCAGCAGATTGACGGTGTCTGCACAATAAATGTGTTGAAAAAAGCACAGAAAAATAGTGAGTGAAGAGGAAATATGTGTTTAGCAGGTATCTAAGTGAGATATAGTGAAACACTGCTGTCTTCTGGGGACAGGGCAGCTCTACTTTGGATAAATTAATCTCCAGCAACGATGACTTAGATTAACTTTGAAAAACACTAAGATGAAAACCATAAAATGATTGCAAACGGCGGCACAGAATGACAAGTATTATCAACAAAAATTAATCAGGTGCATCTTTCATGAACTCAATTAATAATGTGCAACAACAGGGCCTTTTTTCCCTGGAATGAAAATTAATTAGTAGGGGAAGGTCACTCGGAGATGCTGACATCACTCATCAGGCCGCCGTGCAGTTCTAATTATTTGTCTTCCAGGCTTGGCTGATCAAAAATTATTGCCATACCTGAGCAACATTTAGAAAAAATCTTTGTTTAAAGCGCTTTTAATTAGACCTTCTATTTGATTAATGCAGGTGTAAGCGCTCAGGATCGGCCCTTTCTCAGCATTTCTGACAAGTTTGCTGTGTATTGTTGGGTGAAAGACGTTTTACTGACGCTAAGCGACTGTTTTAGTATCTAATTCGCTCACTTTAGATGCAATTAAAAGCTATTTACCGTGAGAACACTTGTTGATATTAATATAGATGTTGTTAAGTTTGACAAAGCACTTCGTGTCGATGTTTGAAATAGACGTGGCATTAAGTGATAATAGGAACAAAAACGTTCTTATTGAGGATCATGTCTGCTAAAGATTGTAAGTCGTATCCTGAAAGTGTTCAAGCCCCATGTTCAAAATGGCAGGTTTTTGTTGTATAAAGATATTTTGTGAAATTATCAAAATAATAGTTGCTAAACACTACTAAAATGTCACCATTAATATATTTTCATTAAAATTAGTCAGAATAAAAAAACAAGCATGAAGGTCAAAAATCTGAAACAAATTGGTAGCAGACGTAAACACACGCTTAAAGCTGTAATGGGTAACTTTTATGAAACACAAACACAAAAGTTTTTTGACACGTTTATTAAAGCTGTCGCTATGAAGCCACTGCAACGGCGAAGAGACAGAGCGCATGAGGCCTCAGGCCTCTACACAGCTGCCATGGGTTCGCGTCCCGGCCTGATGACCTTTGCCGCATGTCTTCCCTCTCTCTCACAACCCGTTTTCCGTTTTCCTGCCTGACCTCTCTCAATCAATGGCCACTAGAGCTGATAAAACCTTTAAAAAAACTGTCACTATCCTGACAATTTAACATGAGACACATAATCTGTGAAAAAATAAATAAATAAAAAAATAGAGCTTCTGTGGTTCATTCCAGTGTACCATCTGCAGAAATACACCACTTTCCCTTCAGAAACATTAATGAGAGCTGGGAGGAGGGTCTTACCACTGTCAATCATACTTGTGTTTGTGCTTCTTGCACCCTCCCTCTTTGACTCTGCTGCACTATGGCTCCTAACCCACAGCAAAGCTTGTCGTGATTATGCAGGCCATTAAGCATGGCCACCGTTGGCACTGGAAAAACGGCTTTCTTGTAGTGTTAGGCTGCTTCGCCACCATTAGTCAGCCGCAAACTTTCAATCTTGAGCTCACACTGTGCTGGAAGGACAAACTTGACTTTGCCTGACCTGAACAAAATCTCCAGAACCCTTGTGGAAGACCGTGTATGGTCTGATGAAACCAAAGTTATCAAAAGGTATTTTGGAACAAAAACATTACTGAGCATCACAGAAATAAAGCACGATATCCACAGTGAAACATGGTGGTGGAGCCGTGGGGTAACGTTTCTTCAGATGGACCTGATGTCAGGATCAGTAGAGTTTTGCTTTTTTGGTTTAACTAAATCTGTAGAGGCACTTGAAGAAGGTCGTAGGAATGAGATGTCTTTACATCAATTTGGGAAACTTTTGTCAAAGTAGTTTGGATTGAAATCATCATTAGATTTGGACAATACATCAAATCACAATAGTCATTGCGATACTGCAAGTGTGCAATACTTGCAATTGTAAGGAATGTTTGAATGCAATTGTACTGTAGGTGGTATTGATACATTTTGATTTTTTAAAGCTGGCTGGACTTTAACAGTCCTAAATGTCCACACTTCATGTGTATTTTTAGAGGCTGAGACGCAAAAAGTTGAGTAATTGTAACTGCAATTTCTAGCTACAGTATCCAGTTACGGTCGATGTGTGGGATGCTCATAGACTCCTGGCAAAAACAAAACTATTTCTGAAGCTGAAACAAATTGGGGGGGGTCATGAAACGGTGTGTACAATTATACTACTGGGTTTTTGTTACATCATGTAAACATTACATGGCAGGTACACTTCTGAGATCCACTCTACTTAGGCAAGGCAATTTATTTGCGCAGCATCATTTTCAGTATCGGGGCAATTCAAACTGCTTTACATGCTACTGATAGTTGAACATTATTACACACCCAAGCATGTTTATGTCAGGAAGTGTGCAGTGATCACAATAGAAGTTCCCTACACATCCTCGGAGGAAACAAGTACAGCTCTTTGGTCCCAGAATTTATTGCATTTTTGTCAGCTGTAATTAATAACAAAAGGCAAAGGTCACAGTAAGCCGACATGATTACCTAACCCTGCCTGATAACATATCTGGCTGCTGCTGGGTCCCCTGGTCACAGAAAGAGCTGAGGACTTGTCACAAAGCCGTATTGTGATCGAGGCTTCATCAAGCCCTCGCGTTTTTCCAACAGAGTTATATATTGTGTTGACTCATTGCCTGAACTATCTCTAAGCCTTACTCCATCAATTCACATTACCTGCAAATTAGCAAAGTTCTACTTTCAAGCTCGCAGTACATTTGATCCAAATAGACTCTAAATGCCATTTCTGTTCCTATTAACCTACAGATCGTTGTGGCAGATATTTTCATGAGGTTGCTGGGGGAAAAAAACACGAGGCTAATGGCTTGGTTGTGACAGCGCTATTCATGATGATTTATGATTCTGTGTTTAAGTTGATTACTCCACTGCTGACTCGGAATACTATTTCAATTAGTGCACTGAAGGTCACTCCACGAAATCCCTCCATAATCTATTCCTATTAACACTAATGCGTCGAGTATCCATATCTGTTCACCCTTGTTGATTCAAATCATCCCTACTCCTAACGGCCAGCTTGTTTACCAGTTTACTGGTTCGGACGTATCCTAGATGGTAATTTTCTCTCCTCCGTGTATCATTAATGTCTTCAGTTCTGACACATGGCTGGAAGGGACATCTCAATAGAGCTTGGGCCCATTTATGGCTTTTTATTTCTAATTTGTTTCACAGATCAAGCGATATTTATGCTGAATGAAATTGATCCTGAAAGCCCTATAGGCAAACACGGTTAATATAGCGGGGTTGCAAAGCAACAGCCCGCTATTACTTGTCATGATGAGAGCCAAAATAGCCTCACCGCGATCAAAATTTTAGAGGTCTAAATTAATTTTACATCACTTTCATTCATACTCCCACTCACCCATGCAGAGGAGGAAATTAGCTACCTGTATTTAATCTAATATAGTCCCACTGTAAGCGCTGGTAGACATGATATACTTAATCACTTCGCACTGAATCAAAATGCTCACCAGTGCTTGGCAGTGAACAATGTATTCACTCTGAAAGACACGTTCGCAGAGTTTACCACACACAATGGTGTCCTACTTTTTTTTTGTACAAGATCCGACAGGTCAAAGAGGGCCAAATATCTTGTTCAACTGTTGTGTATTAGAAATGCTCTGTCTGATTTGACTTCAGGCACTGTTGATGCATATCTTTGAAAACCAAAAATGGCATAATTAAATTTCTTTATGTTTAAATTATGGCATCCACTTTGAATTTATAGCAGTTATCAATCTTAAGACATTAAATCTACAAATAAGCGTAAATGATGAGGATGGACAAATGAAACCTGTCCTGGGTGTACTCTGCCTCGTCTCCTTTAAACAGCTGGCACAAGTGACCCTGAGCAGGACTTAATCGGGATGGAAAATGATTGATATTCAAGCTGATTGGAGAAGCAGCAAAGCAGTTATATCTTTAAGAATTAAGACGGACCACTTCCAGAAAGAAAAGAACTCGGGACAGCTCTTATCTGACACCACAGGCCTTTAGGCCCGAAGACAAGAAACATCCTTTCTTTGAGGGAAGGGTGAAAGTGCTGACATTGTCACCAGTTGATGGGACTCTATCTAAGGGATAGGTGAAAACACTTGCGCGCAGTGACATCAATTTTCAAGATGATTTAACTCCGTGCTCTTGTGTTGGAGGAAAGAAACTTCAGATCCCCTGATTTACCTCCGGTGACAGCCACGCAGGCTCCCCGAAACAATGTTTCCAAGGCTACTGGCGAATGACGAGTGGTCACGTCTGTACAGCTGTCCCCATTGGTTTGATTTATGTGACCGGGATCCAATAAAAATGGCAATCAAATCAACCCAGCCACTTTACAGGTAGAGGGTTGTCTGATTGAGTTGTCGAAGGCATGGCTGAGGCTCAGAATGATTATGCTAGGAAACGCGGAGGGGTCCATCTCTGCGCATCCAGCAAGGACACCATACATCTCCCTGTGCAGCTTTTCCCACTCCGCTGTGAAATGTATCCAAAATAACTGCACACCTACTGCTTCGCCTGCCTCTTCCCTCTGAAGGTTATTTGTCGTCTGAAGGACTCTCCCTGTCAGCGCATGATGAATACCATGTACACAGACAAGAGCGGCGTCAGGTGCAGGATTAGCCGGAAAACTCACTGATCTGTGAATAACCTAAAAAAGAGGAGCTGAAGATTAGCAATGATGCTTTTAGGAATGATCCATCAAACTCAACTACCTCAGTCACTCAAATGAATCATCTCACTTGATTCTTTAACCCAAGCAAAGTACGAGAGACTTGCAGCGCTACCTGCAGGTCACCGAGATCATTTCGAGGATGTTTATTAAATCAGTGCTATCAATTTTCTTACTGATCATCTTTTATCTGTCCTGTCCTTGGGGATGAGTCGAGCGCACAGCGATGTTAAAGGTTGGGGGATTCGCCGTATGGCGTTTGTGTTCAACCTCCGGAGCTCCGATGACAATATTGAATTAGAACCGCTGCCGCCGCAGTGTGGAAGCTGATCTGTGCAATATGCTTTAAATTTAGACGGCCTGTCGTCTGCATTAACTCACCTCTGTTAACAGAGCTCCATGAAAACAGCACAAACAATAATCATGTGAACTATTTGCCTTGGCTTTGAACTAAGGACAACTTAGGCAGGCCTGTTTACCGCGCCTGAGGAAGCACACATTCGGGAAGTAAATTGGATCAAAGTACAAGCAGCTGCTTAAGTACTTACTCGCTTCGATAAGCAGAGTGAAATCACCATCATTGTTGCATTAGAGTGACTTGCTTCAGTCACCAACAGGAAAGCGGGCAGGAAGAAGAGGTGGGGGCTGATAGTACCAGCTCCATGTGTCATGAAGGAGTCGTTGGCTAACAGCCAGCTTGAAGGAGAACAATTGAACATCGTTGTAGAGCCATTCTGCACTGGAAACATAATCACCTTGCAGGAGAACACATTGTACAACAGGTACAAACACATCCTTTGGAATAAAAGGTGAGTGGGAGGAATTCAGGCAGTCAGGGACTGCGTGCATTTCGGCCAAACCTGAGGTGCTTCCAATATTGTCTTTTCGGGGTCAAGGCGGGGAGTCGGAGGAGTCCAACTCATCTGAAATGACATCATCTGGAGTTTCTCTCTGAAATCCGAGGACCTTTCCTCTCCAGTGACGAGGACACACAGAAAGTTCAAGGATTGAGCAAGTCAGTTGAACTAACACGCCGTGGAACAGGAAATAGCCATTCATTGATTTTGTGTGTGTCCAGAAAGATCAATTTTATTCTTCCTTTGTTTTCAAACTACAACGCACTAAAGCTCCCGCAGCAGCAGGATGTGTTTTGCACGGGCACGGTCCAAATGAAGCTATAAATCAAGTGTCAGAGCAGAAACACATAATGTCATCCCCTGTAGATCGCATACCTCCAACTCCACCATTCTGCTTTGAGTCTGCCTGTGCAAACACCCTGACAATGTCCGACAATCTAATTAATACAACTGTCAAAACGACTTTTACTGAGAGAAAGGGAAAAGTCGACCAATTCAAAATTCCTCATGAAGAACTTAGCCCTAGTTAGATGGTGTTGTTATTGCATTTTGCTCCATTCTGATGGCTGTTATCTTGTTCAACATCTTTCTGTTGTGAGGCAGTTAAGTGATTAAGTGCGCGTGCGGACGCGCACGGACGCGTGTGTGCATAAACTGACAGTTCTTTAATTGTATTGCGCCCGCGCTATCTGCTGCCGGAGTTAACTCGTAAAAGTGAAGTCTCAAGCAGATTCCCAGCGACTGCCTGCTTAAGATTCATAGAAAAGACCATCGGCCCCAATCAATATCTGCTCGAGATTTAAGTTGCATTATGTGTCCCCTTCACAGGCATGATTTAAAACATCAGCACAAACTATTCTTAATTTTATTGCCTGCCGTAAATTAAATTAATGACGCTGACATCCACAATTAACAATGAAAAATGCAGATTCTTTATAATTACTTTAGCAGTAATATTGTCTCAGCCCGGGCTCAAGGTGTTCCTCATGTGCTCTTCAACATTCAGCGAAACAAAAAAGACAGCTTCATTACATTTTATTTGCTATAGGAAACAAAAAAAAGAAAAGAAAAAAAAAAGGACTCGAACAAAAATCCACAGCTCATTTGGGAATTTCTCGCCATGCATAATTAAGCAAATTTGATTGGAATTAAGCATGACTTTCTTTTGGTTGGGTTTTAATGAATGCAAATCAGGCATCTACATCCCTAAGATTAATTTCAGCCAATTAAAAAACAAAGCTTGTTGGAAAGTGTAAAAGTGTTCAAAGCAGGGCAGCAAAGCCGTTTCTCTCTCTAACCCGTTCCCTCTCTCTCCTCATCTCATCTTCATAACTTGCACTCAGGAGAATCCCTCCCTCTCACCCCTCTGCAACTTTGATCATTAGCATGAAGTTACAGGCAAACAGTATGAATTCAAATGTAGCAGAAATGCCCGGTCAAGATCTTTTTGCCCTTTTAATCTAATAACTTTCACCTCTTAATAGATTTTTTTTTGTTATTTTGTGAGAAAACACAAGATAGTCTCAAAGCTCAAACAAACAGGGCCGTATTTAGAAGAACGTGGGCTCCAGGGGTTGAGCCCGTTTTGGTGCCCTATCCATACAATTTTCTTTTATGAAATGTGCAACAAACTGATATGAGGTATACATGAAAAAATGTTTTCAATTATGACCTTCGCGTTTGTTATTGCAAAAGCGGATCCAAATAAATACACCATCATTTCTTGTAATATTTTTTTTCAATATAACAGGATTAGGTTAGAGGTGGGGCTGTGAATCATTTTTAAATATACTGTTTATCTACTTGAAAATGTAATAAATTAAAATACTTTATCATCACAGTGAGGTGTTATGTAAATCTGCAAAATAATGTGTTTGTAAAACATGCATTCATGAAAACAACATGGGAGCCTCCAAGTCCTGACTAGCTGCAGCCATGTAAGGGTTCACTTGCTAGGACTCAGGTTCAGTTAGTCCATTCACCAATCCTCATTTCTTACCCCAACTTTAGCTGTTCATTGTGTACTTATTCTATTTTGTTCACAATTTTGTTCTCAGGTTCCTAAGCTATTTCTTTCATTAGAGTTACTTTTAGAAGTCATAAAAAACAACATATATTATATATATATAATGTTTTTTATGACTTTCTAAAAGTAACTCTAATGAAAGAAATAGCTTAGGAACCTGAGAACAAAATTGTGAACAAAATAGAATAAGTACACAATGAACAGCTAAAGTTGGGGTAAGAAATGAGGATTGGTGAATGGACTAACTGAACCTGAGTCCTAGCAAGTGAACCCTTACATGGCTGCAGCTAGTCAGGACTTGGAGGCTCCCATGTTGTTTTCATGAATGCATGTTTTACAAACACATTATTTTGCAGATTTACATAACACCTCACTGTGATGATAAAGTATTTTAATTTATTACATTTTCAAGTAGATAAACAGTATATTTAAAAATGATTCACAGCCCCACCTCTAACCTAATCCTGTTATATTGAAAAAAAATATTACAAGAAATGATGGTGTATTTATTTGGATCCGCTTTTGCAATAACAAACGCGAAGGTCATAATTGAAAACATTTTTTCATGTATACCTCATATCAGTTTGTTGCACATTTCATAAAAGAAAATTGTATGGATAGGGCACCAAAACGGGCTCAACCCCTGGAGCCCACGTTCTTCTAAATACGGCCCTGTTTGTTTTGAGCTTTGAGACTATCTTGTGTTTTCTCACAAAATAACAAAAAAAAATCTATTAAGAGGTGAAAGTTATTAGATTAAAAGGGCAAAAAGATCTTGACCGGGCATTTCTGCTACATTTGAATTCATACTGTTTGCCTGTAACTTCATGCTAATGA
>NW_019369795.1:17500-27650 GCF_002775205.1 Xiphophorus maculatus | reverse complement strand
TAACCCGAACCCTACACCTACCCAACCCTAACCTACCCTACCCGACCCTACCCAACCCTTACCCTAACCCTACCCTAACCCTAACCCTAACCCGACCCTAACCCGATAACCCTAACCCAACCCTAACCCTAACCCTAACCCTAACCCCTAACCCGACCCTAACCCTAACCCTAACCCTAACCCTAACCCGAACCCGAACCCTAACCCTAACCCTAACCCTAACCCTAACCTAACCCTAACCCGAACCCTAACCCTACCCTAACCCTAACCCTAACCCTAACCCTAACCCTAACCCTAACCCTAACCCTAACCCTAACCCTAACCCTAACCCTAACCCTAACCCTAACCCTACCCTAACCCTAACCCTAACCCTAACCCTAACCCTAACCCTAACCCTAACCCTACCCTACCCTACCCTAACCCTAACCTAACCCTAACCCTAACCCTAACCCTTACCCAAGACTCTTCACTTACCCTAACCAAACCCAAGATTATTCACTTAACCTAACCTCACAGGAGTCAGAACGTCACCAAAAAACCTCTCCCAGGACCACTCTCCAGGCACTCAGGACACTCCAAAACACACTCTGGTAAGGTTCCCACAAGTACCCCAAAATACAACACTTAGAGCAATTTTTACCCTTTTTGCAAACTCAACCAACCATGGCAAATGACATGTCTGCGGACTCAGGGGGATCGGCTGAGCACGGAAAACACAATCCCAGCTCGATCCGACGCTCCTAGCAAAACTTGAAAAATCAATGGGAGTCTATGGCAGCTATAAGAAGGGAACGGGCGAGGGACACCAAACCTGGAGGGAAGGTGGGAGAGGGCAAGGGCTCTATACACACCGAGTTTGGTCAGCTTGCCGCTTATACTTTGGAAGTTATCGAGCTTGTCCGAACTCGACCGATGAATGGGAGTCAATGGCAGCTATGTCTTAGGAAGGGGCCACAGCCACCAAACTTACAGGGTACGTGGGTCCCCTCAGAGGATCTCTCGAGGCCAAGTATGGGCCCCATACCTCAAATACTTTTTGAGTTATCGAGCTTGTCCGAACGCGTTTTCTGGTTTTCATCCTATATCCCTAGTCTAGTATGGCCGATTTTCAAAAGTTCACCAAGCATCACATATCATACGTTTTCTGACTCAGGGGGATCGGCTGAGCACGGGAAACACACTCCCAGCTCGATGCCACCTTCCTGGCCAAACTTGAAAAATGAATGGGAGTCTATGGCAGCTACAAGAAGGGAAGGGGCTAGGGACGCCAAACTCGGTGGGGACCTGGAGGGGGTCCACACATGTATACACGCCCAGTTTGGTCAACTTGGCATGTATAGTTTTTCACTTACAGAGCTTGCTCACTTTTTTTTTTATATGGGTGTCAATGGCAGCTATGTCAACGGAATGAGCCATGGACACAAAACTTACAGGGAAGGTGGACATGTTCCCAAGGACTCTCGAGGCCAAGTATGGGCCCACTACCTCAAATACTTTTCGAGTTATTGAGCTTGCTCACTTGAATTTTCTGGTTTTCATCCTATATCCTAACCCTAACCCTACCCTAACCCTAACCCTTACCCTAACCCTAACCCTAACCCTAACCCTAACCCTTACCCTAACCCTACCTAACCCTAACCCTAACCCTAACCCTACCCTACCCTAACCCTAACCCTAACCCTAACCCTTACCCTAACCCTAACCCTTACCCTAACCCTTACCCTAACCCTAACCCTAACCCACACCCTAACCCTAACCCTTACCCTAACCCTAACCCTAACCCTAACCCTAACCCTACCCTAACCCTAACCCTAACCCTAACCCTAACCCTAACCCTAACCCTAACCCTAACCCTACCCTACCCTACCCTAACCCTAACCCTAACCCTAACCCTAACCCTAACCCTTACCCAAGACTCTTCACTTACCCTAACCAAACCCAAGATTATTCACTTAACCTAACCTCACAGGAGTCAGAACGTCACCAAAAAACCTCTCCCAGGACCACTCTCCAGGCACTCAGGACACTCCAAAACACACTCTGGTAAGGTTCCCACAAGTACCCCCCAAAATACAACACTTAGAGCAATTTTTACCCTTTTTGCAAACTCAACCAACCATGGCAAATGACATGTCTGCGGACTCAGGGGGATCGGCTGAGCACGGAAAACACAATCCCAGCTCGATCCGACGCTCCTAGCAAAACTTGAAAAATCAATGGGAGTCTATGGCAGCTATAAGAAGGGAACGGGCGAGGGACACCAAACCTGGAGGGAAGGTGGGAGAGGGCAAGGGCTCTATACACACCGAGTTTGGTCAGCTTGCCGCTTATACTTTGGAAGTTATCGAGCTTGTCCGAACTCGACCGATGAATGGGAGTCAATGGCAGCTATGTCTTAGGAAGGGGCCACAGCCACCAAACTTACAGGGTACGTGGGTCCCCTCAGAGGATCTCTCGAGGCCAAGTATGGGCCCCATACCTCAAATACTTTTTGAGTTATCGAGCTTGTCCGAACGCGTTTTCTGGTTTTCATCCTATATCCCTAGTCTAGTATGGCCGATTTTCAAAAGTTCACCAAGCATCACATATCATACGTTTTCTGACTCAGGGGGATCGGCTGAGCACGGGAAACACACTCCCAGCTCGATGCCACCTTCCTGGCCAAACTTGAAAAATGAATGGGAGTCTATGGCAGCTACAAGAAGGGAAGGGGCTAGGGACGCCAAACTCGGTGGGGACCTGGAGGGGGTCCACACATGTATACACGCCCAGTTTGGTCAACTTGGCATGTATAGTTTTTCACTTACAGAGCTTGCTCACTTTTTTTTTATATGGGTGTCAATGGCAGCTATGTCAACGGAATGAGCCATGGACACAAAACTTACAGGGAAGGTGGACATGTTCCCAAGGACTCTCGAGGCCAAGTATGGGCCCACTACCTCAAATACTTTTCGAGTTATTGAGCTTGCTCACTTGAATTTTCTGGTTTTCATCCTATATCCTAACCCTAACCCCTAACCCTAACCCTAACCCTAACCCTAACCCTAACCCCTAACCCTAACCCTAACCCTTACCCTTACCCTAACCCTTACCCTAACCCTACCCTAACCCTACCCTAACCCTAACCCTAACCCTAACCCTTACCCTAACCCTACCCTAACCCTAACCCTACCCTTACCCTAACCCTAACCCTAACCCTAACCCTAACCCTACCCTAACCCTTACCCTAACCCTAACCCTTACCCTAACCCTAACCCTAACCCTAACCCTAACCCTAACCCTAACCCCTAACCCTAACCCTAACCCTAACCCCTTACCCTAACCCTAACCCTAACCCTAACCCTAACCCTAACCCTAACCCTAACCTACCCTAACCCTAACCCTAACCCTAACCCTAACCCTAACCCTTACCCAAGACTCTTCACTTACCCTAACCAAACCCAAGATTATTCACTTAACCTAACCTCACAGGAGTCAGAACGTCACCAAAAAACCTCTCCCAGGACCACTCTCCAGGCACTCAGGACACTCCAAAACACACTCTGGTAAGGTTCCCACAAGTACCCCCCAAAATACAACACTTAGAGCAATTTTTACCCTTTTTGCAAACTCAACCAACCATGGCAAATGACATGTCTGCGGACTCAGGGGGATCGGCTGAGCACGGAAAACACAATCCCAGCTCGATCCGACGCTCCTAGCAAAACTTGAAAAATCAATGGGAGTCTATGGCAGCTATAAGAAGGGAACGGGCGAGGGACACCAAACCTGGAGGGAAGGTGGGAGAGGGCAAGGGCTCTATACACACCGAGTTTGGTCAGCTTGCCGCTTATACTTTGGAAGTTATCGAGCTTGTCCGAACTCGACCGATGAATGGGAGTCAATGGCAGCTATGTCTTAGGAAGGGGCCACAGCCACCAAACTTACAGGGTACGTGGGTCCCCTCAGAGGATCTCTCGAGGCCAAGTATGGGCCCCATACCTCAAATACTTTTTGAGTTATCGAGCTTGTCCGAACGCGTTTTCTGGTTTTCATCCTATATCCCTAGTCTAGTATGGCCGATTTTCAAAAGTTCACCAAGCATCACATATCATACGTTTTCTGACTCAGGGGGATCGGCTGAGCACGGGAAACACACTCCCAGCTCGATGCCACCTTCCTGGCCAAACTTGAAAAATGAATGGGAGTCTATGGCAGCTACAAGAAGGGAAGGGGCTAGGGACGCCAAACTCGGTGGGGACCTGGAGGGGGTCCACACATGTATACACGCCCAGTTTGGTCAACTTGGCATGTATAGTTTTTCACTTACAGAGCTTGCTCACTTTTTTTTTTATATGGGTGTCAATGGCAGCTATGTCAACGGAATGAGCCATGGACACAAAACTTACAGGGAAGGTGGACATGTTCCCAAGGACTCTCGAGGCCAAGTATGGGCCCACTACCTCAAATACTTTTCGAGTTATTGAGCTTGCTCACTTGAATTTTCTGGTTTTCATCCTATATCCTAACCCTAACCCTAACCCTAACCCTAACCCCTAACCCTTACCCTAACCCTAACCCTAACCCTTACCCTAACCCTAACCCTAACCCTACCCTTACCCTAACCCTTGCCCTAACCCTAACCCTACCCTAACCCCTTACCCTAACCCTAACCCTAACCCTAACCTCACCCAAAATTCTTCCCTTAACCTAACCAAGCCCAAGACTCTTCACTTACCCTAACCAAACCCAAGATTATTCACTTAACCTAACCTCACAGGAGTCAGAACGTCACCAAAAAACCTCTCCCAGGACCACTCTCCAGGCACTCAGGACACTCCAAAACACACTCTGGTAAGGTTCCCACAAGTACCCCAAAATACAACACTTAGAGCAATTTTTACCCTTTTTGCAAACTCAACCAACCATGGCAAATGACATGTCTGCGGACTCAGGGGGATCGGCTGAGCACGGAAAACACAATCCCAGCTCGATCCGACGCTCCTAGCAAAACTTGAAAAATCAATGGGAGTCTATGGCAGCTATAAGAAGGGAACGGGCGAGGGACACCAAACCTGGAGGGAAGGTGGGAGAGGGCAAGGGCTCTATACACACCGAGTTTGGTCAGCTTGCCGCTTATACTTTGGAAGTTATCGAGCTTGTCCGAACTCGACCGATGAATGGGAGTCAATGGCAGCTATGTCTTAGGAAGGGGCCACAGCCACCAAACTTACAGGGTACGTGGGTCCCCTCAGAGGATCTCTCGAGGCCAAGTATGGGCCCCATACCTCAAATACTTTTTGAGTTATCGAGCTTGTCCGAACGCGTTTTCTGGTTTTCATCCTATATCCTAGTCTAGTATGGCCGATTTTCAAAAGTTCACCAAGCATCACATATCATACGTTTTCTGACTCAGGGGGATCGGCTGAGCACGGGAAACACACTCCCAGCTCGATGCCACCTTCCTGGCCAAACTTGAAAAATGAATGGGAGTCTATGGCAGCTACAAGAAGGGAAGGGGCTAGGGACGCCAAACTCGGTGGGGACCTGGAGGGGGTCCACACATGTATACACGCCCAGTTTGGTCAACTTGGCATGTATAGTTTTTCACTTACAGAGCTTGCTCACTTTTTTTTTTATATGGGTGTCAATGGCAGCTATGTCAACGGAATGAGCCATGGACACAAAACTTACAGGGAAGGTGGACATGTTCCCAAGGACTCTCGAGGCCAAGTATGGGCCCACTACCTCAAATACTTTTCGAGTTATTGAGCTTGCTCACTTGAATTTTCTGGTTTTCATCCTATATCCTAACCCTAACCCTAACCCTAACCCTAACCCTTACCCTAACCCTTACCCTAACCCTAACCCTTACCCTAACCCTAACCCTAACCCTAACCCTTACCCTAACCCTAACCCTTACCCTAACCCTAACCCTAACCCTAACCCTAACCCTAACCCTAACCCTGAGCCAGGAGATTTTATTTACTCCCTAAAATACACAAAAAAAGAGAAGCTTGGAGCAAGAAAAATGAGATCCCACATGGAAGACCAATTGTTTCAGACTGTGGGAGTGAAACATATAAAACAGCAGAATTTATTGATCATTATTTATACCCTCTGTCCATATTACACAAGAGCTATATTAAAGATACCTATGATTTTATTGAAAAAATCAAATTAATTTCCCTACCTCAGGACTCTATTCTATTTACCATTGACATTGACAGTTTGTACACTAACATTGATATAAATGAAGGAATTAGTTGCATTAAAAAGATATTTTTAAAGTACCCAGATTCGAGGAGGCCAGATCGGGAACTAATCCAGCTGCTGGAGATCAACCTGAAAAGGAATGACTTTGTTTTTGACGGGAACTTCTTCCTGCAAGTGAAAGGTACAGCCATGGGTAAAAAATTTGCACCTGCCTATGCAAATATATTCATGGCTGACTGGGAGGAGGGTGCCCTCAGCGCTTGCAGAAAGACCCCTTTATTTTATTTTAGATACCTGGACGACATCTGGGGGGTCTGGACTCATTCCGAAGATGATTTTAAGGAATTCCTCAATCATTTAAACACACACAATCCCTCCATTACAGTCAAGTCCACTACAAGCGTTAAAGCGGTAGATTTTCTGGACACAACCACCTTTAAAGGACCAAATTTTGACACGACACACAAATTGGATATCAAGGTTTTTTTCAAAGAAACAGACACACATGCCCTTTTATTCAAAACTAGTTATCACCCAAGGCACACGTATGCCGGCCTCATCAAATCACAACTCCTTAGATTCCACAGGATATGTACGCAGAGAGCAGATTTTGAGGAGGCTGTTAAGATCCTCTTCTCTGCACTTTCCAAAAGAGGGTATTCCAGGACTTTCCTCAGGGCATGCAGGAAAAGCTTCCTTGAGTCCAGACCCCCCGATCCGTCTCCCCTACTTCCTCTGATCACAACCTTCACCTCTTCAGCAGGCCAATTTGTATATAATATCAAACAAAATTTTACTAAATTCCAATCAGAAACCTCCTTACTTCAAAATTATAGAATAATTGCGGCATATAAAAGGAACAAAAATTTGAGGGACTTCCTAGTTAAGGCTGAAGTCAAACCTCTGGAGAAACCCAAGGTGAAAGGTCAGAGGGAATTTTTCAAACAGTTGAGTTGGGTACAAAATAAATTTAACAACACAATTTTTAAATTGGATCAATTAGGCCACCCTAAATTAAAAAATTGTGTTTATCTAATCACATGCAAAATTTGTAAAATGAATTATGTCGGCGAGACGGGAAACACCCTCCTCACCCGTTTTGTCCAACACAGACATAATATTCAAAAGCAAAAAAAGACACATGTACCCCTAATTCGACACTTTATGAGACACGGTTGGACCTCTGTCTCGGCTCTGGTGCTGGAATCTAATCCGGACTGGTCTCCAGCCCAGAGGAGGAGAGCTGAAAGGCTCTGGATCCACAGGTTGGACACCAAGATCCCCAGGGGCCTCAATGAGAGATAGGCTGCACTGTTGTTTCTCCTGGCGGGACGTGCCCGTGCATCTGGGGAGGGAAGAGGGTAAGAGGCATTGGTTTGGGGAACCAATATTGGTTTCCTGACCTTTGACCTTGAACCCAAACCCTGCTCCAACCCGCAACACTCGTCCTAACCCTTACCCTAACCCTAACCCTAACCCTAACCCTAACCCTACCCTAACCCTAACCCTAACCCTAACCCTAACCCTTACCCTAACCCTAACCCTGAGCTCATTTACCCAGGGCTAGGGCACTGACAGCCCGCATGGAGGGCAGATGAACCACCCCCATGGACCTCCAGAGAACCAGGGGGACTCATGGAGCTAAAGTACCCAGGAATGGAGCACCATAACCCCGCATGGAGGTTGGGAGACAGACCCCTTGGACCTCCAGACAACCAGGGGGGACTCATGGAGCTTCTGTACCCAGGAATGGAGCACCATAACCCCGCATGGAGGTTGGGAGACAGACCCCTTGGACCTCCAGACAACCAGGGGGGACTCATGGAGCTCATTTACCCAGGGCTAGGGCACTGACAGCCCGCATGGAGGGCAGATGAACCACCCCCATGGACCTCCAGAGAACCAGGGGGACTCATGGAGCTAAAGTACCCAGGAATGGAGCACCATAACCCCGCATGGAGGTTGGGAGACAGACCCCTTGGACCTCCAGACAACCAGGGGGGACTCATGGAGCTCATTTACCCAGGGCTAGGGCACTGAAAGCCCGCATGGAGGGCAGATGAACCACCCCCATGGACCTCCAGAGAACCAGGGGGACTCATGGAGCTAAAGTACCCAGGAATGGAGCACCATAACCCCGCATGGAGGTTGGGAGACAGACCCCTTGGACCTCCAGACAACCAGGGGGGACTCATGGAGCTCATTTACCCAGGGCTAGGGCACTGAAAGCCCGCATGGAGGGCAGATGAACCACCCCCATGGACCTCCAGAGAACCAGGGGGACTCATGGAGCTAAAGTACCCAGGAATGGAGCACCATAACCCCGCATGGAGGTTGGGAGACAGACCCCTTGGACCTCCAGACAACCAGGGGGGACTCATGGAGCTCATTTACCCAGGGCTAGGGCACTGAAAGCCCGCATGGAGGGCAGATGAACCACCCCCATGGACCTCCAGAGAACCAGGGGGACTCATGGAGCTAAAGTACCCAGGAATGGAGCACCATAACCCCGCATGGAGGTTGGGAGACAGACCCCTTGGACCTCCAGACAACCAGGGGGGACTCATGGAGGTTAAGTACCCAGGAATGGAGCACCATAACCCCGCATGGAGGTTGGATGAACCAGCCCCTGGACCTCCAGAGAACCAGGGGGACTCATGGAGCTTAAGTACTTGGACCTCCAGAGAACCAGGGGGACTCATGGAGGTTAAGTACCCAGGAATGGAGCACCATAACCCCGCATGGAGGACAGATGAACCACCCCCATGGACCTCCAGAGAACCAGGGGGACTCATGGAGGTTAAGTACCCAGGAATGGAGCACCATAACCCCGCATGGAGGGCAGATGAACCACCCCCATGGACCTCCAGAGAACCAGGGGGACTCATGGAGGTTAAGTACCCAGGAATGGAGCACCATAACCCCGCATGGAGGACAGATGAACCACCCCCATGGACCTCCAGAGAACCAGGGGGACTCATGGAGCTTAAGTACTTGGACCTCCAGAGAACCAGGGGGACTCATGGAGGTTAAGTACCCAGGAATGGAGCACCATAACCCCGCATGGAGGTTGGATGAACCACCCCTTGGACCTCCAGAGTAGTACCCATGAACCACCCCCATGGACCTCCAGAGAACCAGGGCACATCTTCACTGAACACTTGGACCTCCAGAGAACCAGGGCACACCATGGAGCTCAAGTACCCAGGAATGGAGCACCATAACCCCGCATGGAGGACAGATGAACCACCCCCATGGACCTCCAGAGTAGTACCCATGAACCACCAGCACTCAGACACTTAGCACACCCAGCTAACCCACTTTGCCACCAAGGAACACAGGTCAGAATACCCAAGTGGCAGGCCTCCCCATCCCCCACAATGCCCGTGGACCACACTACCCATGAACCACCAGCACTCAGACACTTAGCACACCCAGCTAACCCACTTTGCCACCAAGGATCACCGGTCGGAACACCCAGGTGGCAGGCCCTCTGAGCTGAAAGTGAAAATCTGACACGATTCTATTCCTAATACAAGAGCTCCATCCAGGGGATTTTGCATGAACTGCATCTGCACCGGTATGGCACCAAAAGCGCCCAAATGGCCCATTCAAAGGAATACCGGGGTGGCAAACGAGCTCTTGCAGCCACTTGGGAATAGTGGCAGCCACTGCGGTGCAAAAGCCTATGGGAAATTTTGCCACTTCGGACCGTGGCCCTAACCCTAGCTCCAGCGATCCGTAACGCCCCAACTTCTCTGCAGATGCCTCAAACAATCTCAGAGCTGGATCCCCAGACTCTTGCTGAGCTGCTCGCAAAAGAAGCACGACGTGGGAGCGAGACATCTGTTGTACGGTTTCATTGTCCTTTACCTTACTTCTCTCTACGGCCATCGGGCCGGCGTCATGACCAACCTTACCACCGAAGAGGTCCTGGAGGCAACAAGGGGATCCA
>NW_019369795.1:0-5000 GCF_002775205.1 Xiphophorus maculatus | reverse complement strand
CCATCAGATGGACCGAGGACGCTCACCGGACCGGCCGGAGCCCACGGCCAGGGCTAGGAGCTCCAGCCAGCACCTGGGACCGCTGCGAAGCCGTCCACAGAGCACCGTCTGCAGCCTTTGCCCTGCCCGTCCTCCTCCACCGAGCTTTCACGCAGCTCACAACCGAACCAGAGAGGCCACCGGTCCATCAGATGGACCGAGGACGCTCACCGGACCGGCCGGAGCCCAAAAGCCAGAGCTCAGACTTCCAACGGGCACCTGGGACCGCTGCGAAGCCGCCCAGAGAGCACCGTCTTCGGCCTCAGCCCGGCTCACCTTTGCCTGTGCTTTCTCGCTTCCACGGAGCTCACAACCGAACCAGAGAGGCCACCGGTCCATCAGATGGACCGAGGACGCTCACCGGACCGGCCGGAGCCCACGGCCAGGGCTAGGAGCTCCAGCCAGCACCTGGGACCGCTGCGAAGCCGTCCACAGAGCACCGTCTGCAGCCTTTGCCCTGCCCGTCCTCCTCCACCGAGCTTTCACGCAGCTCACAACCGAACCAGAGAGGCCACCGGTCCATCAGATGGACCGAGGACGCTCACCGGACCGGCCGGAGCCCACGGCCAGGGCTAGGAGCTCCAGCCAGCACCTGGGACCGCTGCGAAGCCGTCCACAGAGCACCGTCTGCAGCCTTTGCCCTGCCCGTCCTCCTCCACCGAGCTTTCACGCAGCTCACAACCGAACCAGAGAGGCCACCGGTCCATCAGATGGACCGAGGACGCTCACCGGACCGGCCGGAGCCCAAAAGCCAGAGCTCAGACTTCCAACGGGCACCTGGGACCGCTGCGAAGCCGCCCAGAGAGCACCGTCTTCGGCCTCAGCCCGGCTCACCTTTGCCTGTGCTTTCTCGCTTCCACGGAGCTCACAACCGAACCAGAGAGGCCACCAGTCCATCAGATGGACCGAGGACGCTCACCGGACCGGCCGGAGCCCAAAAGCCAGAGCTCAGACTTCCAACGGGCACCTGGGACCGCTGCGAAGCCGCCCAGAGAGCACCGTCTTCGGCCTCAGCCCGGCTCACCTTTGCCTGTGCTTTCTCGCTTCCACGGAGCTCACAACCGAACCAGAGAGGCCACCGGTCCATCAGATGGACCGAGGACGCTCACCGGACCGGCCGGAGCCCACGGCCAGGGCTAGGAGCTCCAGCCAGCACCTGGGACCGCTGCGAAGCCGTCCACAGAGCACCGTCTGCAGCCTTTGCCCTGCCCGTCCTCCTCCACCGAGCTTTCACGCAGCTCACAACCGAACCAGAGAGGCCACCGGTCCATCAGATGGACCGAGGACGCTCACCGGACCGGCCGGAGCCCAAAAGCCAGAGCTCAGACTTCCAACGGGCACCTGGGACCGCTGCGAAGCCGCCCAGAGAGCACCGTCTTCGGCCTCAGCCCGGCTCACCTTTGCCTGTGCTTTCTCGCTTCCACGGAGCTCACAACCGAACCAGAGAGGCCACCGGTCCATCAGATGGACCGAGGACGCTCACCGGACCGGCCGGAGCCCACGGCCAGGGCTAGGAGCTCCAGCCAGCACCTGGGACCGCTGCGAAGCCGTCCACAGAGCACCGTCTGCAGCCTTTGCCCTGCCCGTCCTCCTCCACCGAGCTTTCACGCAGCTCACAACCGAACCAGAGAGGCCACCGGTCCATCAGATGGACCGAGGACGCTCACCGGACCGGCCGGAGCCCACGGCCAGGGCTAGGAGCTCCAGCCAGCACCTGGGACCGCTGCGAAGCCGTCCACAGAGCACCGTCTGCAGCCTTTGCCCTGCCCGTCCTCCTCCACCGAGCTTTCACGCAGCTCACAACCGAACCAGAGAGGCCACCGGTCCATCAGATGGACCGAGGACGCTCACCGGACCGGCCGGAGCCCAAAAGCCAGAGCTCAGACTTCCAACGGGCACCTGGGACCGCTGCGAAGCCGCCCAGAGAGCACCGTCTTCGGCCTCAGCCCGGCTCACCTTTGCCTGTGCTTTCTCGCTTCCACGGAGCTCACAACCGAACCAGAGAGGCCACCGGTCCATCAGATGGACCGAGGACGCTCACCGGACCGGCCGGAGCCCAAAAGCCAGAGCTCAGACTTCCAACGGGCACCTGGGACCGCTGCGAAGCCGCCCAGAGAGCACCGTCTTCGGCCTCAGCCCGGCTCACCTTTGCCTGTGCTTTCTCGCTTCCACGGAGCTCACAACCGAACCAGAGAGGCCACCGGTCCATCAGATGGACCGAGGACGCTCACCGGACCGGCCGGAGCCCACGGCCAGGGCTAGGAGCTCCAGCCAGCACCTGGGACCGCTGCGAAGCCGTCCACAGAGCACCGTCTGCAGCCTTTGCCCTGCCCGTCCTCCTCCACCGAGCTTTCACGCAGCTCACAACCGAACCAGAGAGGCCACCGGTCCATCAGATGGACCGAGGACGCTCACCGGACCGGCCGGAGCCCACGGCCAGGGCTAGGAGCTCCAGCCAGCACCTGGGACCGCTGCGAAGCCGTCCACAGAGCACCGTCTGCAGCCTTTGCCCTGCCCGTCCTCCACCGAGCTTTCACGCAGCTCACAACCGAACCAGAGAGGCCACCGGTCCATCAGATGGACCGAGGACGCTCACCGGACCGGCCGGAGCCCACGGCCAGGGCTAGGAGCTCCAGCCAGCACCTGGGACCGCTGCGAAGCCGTCCACAGAGCACCGTCTTCGGCCTCAGCCCGGCTCACCTTTGCCCGTGCTTTCTCGCTTCCACGGAGCTCAGAACCGACCCAGACAGGCTCCAGGCCCATCAGATGGGCCTGGGACACTCACCGGACCGGCCCGAGCCCACTCCTGTACCGCCCCAGTGATCCACAAAGCCAGAGAGACATTGTGGAAAAACGGCTTAAAATGCTGGAAAAAGCCGAAAAAAAGTTCAATAAGGAGCCTTCTCTACGCTCTGGAACTCCCACGGAACCTGTCTGGGCTCTCACCGCACCGTCCAGAGCCCACCACAGAGATCCAGAGAAGCGGAGAGAAAATCTGGAAAAAACGGCTTAAAATGCTGGAAAAAGCCGAAAAAGGGGTCTGAATCGGCCTTATCTGAGCTCCAAAAGACCCCTAAAACCTCTCTGGATCAAAACACTTTGTCATTTTTCGCTCAAAGTCCTCTTTTCCAACTCTCTCCTATAATCCCGCCGGTGGGATTTTTCTCCGTAAGGTCTCGAAATCCCGTCTATTGCCGAAGCCTTGGTGAAGCCCCGATTTTAGCGGGGATGGGCAATGGTTTGGAGGTCCGCCAAACTTTCGACGGTTATCACGGCTTCTGTGAACCGTTTAGAGACGACTCCGCCGCACAGGGCCCTTCTCTGGACCGCGGGCTGTCGGCCCATGGTTGATTTTGGCCGAAAATATGCATTTTTGACCGTTTTGACCAATTATGGTTTTCGACTTATAATTCCGCCTACGGACGTCTCAGAGGCCAACCGACCACACCAGAGGATTCTCCGGACTCTGGCCTTTCCGGCAATATGCGGCTTGCCCCGGGGAAATGCGTTTTTAAAAAAATTTATGGAGGTCGAAAATCACCGGGGCCTCCGGAGCCCCGAGGCCGACGACAGTGAGGTGCTGCGGATACGGCCGCCTGCTTGAGGGACCCCCTCTGGAAGTCCGAAAATTCAACTTTATCCCAGGACGACGGGAGTGACACGGCCGTGATCAGGGCAATATTCTGAGCTTATTGATCCTGGTCTTGAACCCCCTGGCCCCCGGGAAAGTGCCTTTTTGACCGTTTTGACCAATTATGGTTTTCGATTTTTAATTCCGCCTACGGACGTCCCAGAGGCCAAACGACCACACCAGGCTACTCTCCGGACTCTGGCCTTTCCGGCAATATGCGGCTTTCCCCGGGGAAATGCGTTTTTAAAAAAATTTATGGAGGTCGAAAATCACCGGGGCATCGGGAGCTCGAGGCCGACGACAGTGAGGTGCTGCGGATACGGCCGCCTGCTTGAGGGACCCCCTCTGGAAGTCCGAAAATTCAACTTTATCCCAGGACGACGGGAGTGACACGGCCGTGATCAGGGCAATATTCTGAGCTTATTGATCCTGGTTTGGAACCCCCTGGTCCCCGGGAAAGTGCCTTTTCGAACCCTTTGAGCAGTTCGGGTTTTCGATTTTTAATTCCTCCTGCGGACGTCCCAGAGGCCAAACGACCACACCAGGCTACTCTCCGGACTCTGGCCTTTCCGGCAATATGCGGCTTTCCCCGGGGAAATGCGTTTTTAAAAAAATTTATGGAGGTCGAAAATCACCGGGGCATCGGGAGCTCGAGGCCGACGACAGTGAGGTGCTGCGGATACGGCCGCCTGCTTGAGGGACCCCCTCTGGAAGTCCGAAAATTCAACTTTATCCCAGGATGATGGGAGTCACATAGGCGTGATCAGGGCATCGTGCTGGGCTTATTGATCCTGGTTTGGAACCCCCTGGTCCCCGGGAAAGTGCATTTTTGACCGTTTTGACCAATTATGGTTTTTGATTTTTAATTCCTCCTGCGGGCGTCCCAGAAGCCAAACGACCACACCAGAGGATTCTCCGGACTCTGGCCTTTCCGGCAATATACGGCTTCCCCCGGGGAAATGCGTTTTTGAAAAAATTTATGGAGGTCGAAAATCACCGGGGCATCGGGAGCTCGAGGCCGAGGACAGTGAGGTGCTGCGGATACGGCCGCCTGCTTGAGGGACCCCCTCTGGAAGTCCGAAAATTCAACTTTATCCCAGGACGACGGGAGTGACACGGCCGTGATCAGGGCAATATTCTGAGCTTATTGATCCTGGTTTGGAACCCCCTGGTCCCCGGGAAAGTGCCTTTTCGAACCCTTTGAGCAGTTCGGGTTTTCGATTTTTAATTCCTCCTGCGGGCGTCCCAGAAGCCAAACGACCACACCAGAGGATTCTCGGACTCTGGCCTTTCCGGCAATATGCGGCTTCCCCCGGGGAAATGCGTTTTT
>NW_019369794.1:0-27886 GCF_002775205.1 Xiphophorus maculatus | reverse complement strand
TACTAAACATGAACTAGTATAAAATGGCACAATACTAAACATGAACAAGTATAAAATTACATATTATAATAACAGGTATAAAATGGCACAACTACTAAACATGAACAAGTATAAAATTACATATCTACTATACATAAACAGGTATAAAAATGGCACAACTACTAAACATGAACAAGTATAAAATTACATATCTACTATACATAAACAGGTATAAAATGGCACAACTACTAAACATGAACAAGTATAAATGGCAAGACCACTAAACATGAACAAGTTAAAAAATGACATACTACTAAGCATGAACAAGTATAAAATGACATAACTACTAAGCATGAACAAGTATAAAATGGCACAACTACTAAACATGACAGGTATAAAATGGCACAATACTAACTGAACAAGTATAATGACATAACTACTAAGCATGAACAAGTATAAAATGACATAACTACTAAACATGAACAAGTATAAAATTACATATCTACTATACATAAACAGGTATAAAATGGCACAACTACTAAACATGAACAAGTATAAAATGGCAAGACCACTAAACAGAACAAGTATAAAATGACATAACTACTAAGCATGAACAAGTATAAAAGACATAACTACTAAGCATGAACAAGTATAAAATGGCACAACTACTAAACATGAACAGGTATAAAATGGACAACTACTAAACATGAACAAGTATAAAATTACATATCTACTATACATAAACAGGTTAAAATGGCACAACTACTAAACATGAACAAGTATAAAATGGCAAGACCACTAAACATGAACAAGTATAAAATGACATAACTACTAAGCATGAACAAGTATAAAATGACATAACTACTAAGCATGAACAAGTATAAAATGGCACAACTACTAAACTGAACAGGTATAAAATGGCACAACTACTAAACATGAACAAGCATAAAATGACATAACTACTAAACATGAACAGGTATATAATGACCTACATATATAACATGAACAAGTATAAAATGGCACAACAACTAAACATGAACAAGCATAAATGACATAACTACTAAACATGAACAGGTAAAAAATGACATCACTACTAAACATGAACAAGCATAAATGGACATAACTACTAAACATGACAGGTTATAATGACATACATATTAAATGAACAAGTATAAAATGGCACAACAACTAAACATGAACAAGCATAAAATGACATAACTACTAAACATGAACAGGTATAAAATGACATCATCTACTAAACATGAACAAGCATAAAATGACATGACTACTAAACATGAACAGGTATAAAATGGCAAACTACTAAACATGAACAAGCATAAAATGACATAACTACTAACATGAACAAGCATAAAATGACATAACTACTAAGCATGAACAAGTAAAAATGGCACAACTACTAAACATGAACAGGTATAAAATGGCACAACTACTAAACATGAACAAGCATAAAATGACATAACTACTAAACATGAACAGGTATAAAATGACATCACTACTAAACATGAACAAGCATAAATGACATGACTACTAAACATGAACAGGTATAAAATGGCACAACTACTAACATGAACAAGCATAAAATGACATAACTATAAACATGAACAAGCATAAAATGACATAACTACTAAGCATGAACAAGTATAAAATGGCACAACTACTAAACATGAACAGGTATAAAATGGCACAACTACTAAACATGAACAAGCATAAAATGCATACTACTAAACATGAACAGGTATAAAATGAACATAACTACTAAGCATGAACAAGTATAAAATGGCATAACTACTAAACATGAGCAAGTATAAATGACATATCTACTAAGCACGAACAAGTATAAAATGGCACAACTACTAAACATGAACAAGTATAAAAAGGCAAGACCACTAAACATGAAACAAGTATAAATGACATAACTACTAAGCATGAACAGCATAAAATGACATAACTACTAAGCATGAACATATAAAATGACATAACTACTAAATGAACAGCATAAAATGACATAACTACTACTAACTGAAAAGCATAAAATGACATAACTACTACATATGAACAGGTATAAAAGACATAACTACTAAGCATGAACAAGTATAAAATGGCACAACTACTAAACATGGAACAAGTATAAAATGACCACTACTAAACATGAACAAGCATAAATGACATAACTACTACTACTATATGAACAGGTATAAATGCACATACTAAAATGAACAAGTATAAAATGGCACAACAACTAAACATGAACAAGCATAAATGACATAACTACTAAATATGAACAGGTATAAATGACATCACTACTAACACACAAGCATAAAATGACATGAAGACTAAACATGAACAGGTATAAAATGGCACAACTACTAACATGAACAAGCATAAAATGACACAACTACTAAATGAACAGGTATAAAATGACATCACTACTAACATGAACAAGCATAAAATGACATAACTACTAAACATGAACAGGTAAAAATGGCACAACTACTAAACATGAACAAGTTATAAAATGCACAACTACTAAACATGAACAAGTATAAAATGACATAACTACTAACATGAACAAGTATAAAAATGGCACAACTACTAAACATGAACAAGTATAAAAATGACATAACTACTAAACAGGACCAATTATAAAGCGACATAACTACTAAAACATGAACAAGTTTAAAATGACAACTAGTACCCTCTGCCGCCGCCACACATCACATAATGCACCCGACCCCTTTGGCCCTCTCTCAGGTTGTGGGCCCATGGGAGGGGGGACCCATGTTTCCTCTTCGGGCTGAGCCGGCTGGGCTCCTTGGGTAAAAGCCCGGCCACCAGGCGCTCGCCATCATGCCCCCATCCAGGCCTGGCTTCCACAGTGGGGCCCGGTGACCCGCGTCCGGGCGAGGGAACGCCAAGTCCAATGTTTTCTCTCATCATTGGGGTCTTCGGGCTGCGCTTTGTCTGGTCCCTCACCTAGGACCAATCGCCTTGGGTGACCCTACCAGGGGCATGAAGCCCAGACAGCATAGCTCCTAGGATCATTGGGGCACTCAAACCCCTCCACCACGATAAGGTGGCAGCCCAAGGAGAGGAAATACTAAACATGAACAAGCATAAAAGACATAACTACTAAACATGAACAGGTATAAAATGGCACAAACTACTAAACATGAACCAAGTATAAAAATGGCACAACTACTAAAACATGAACAAGTATAAAATGACATAACTACTAAACATGAACAAGTATAAAAATGGCACAACTACTAAAACATGTCCAATTATTAAAGCGACATAACTAAATAAACATGAACAAGTTTAAAATGACATAACTAGTACCCTCTGCCGCCACACATCACATAATGCACCCGACCCCTTTGGCCCCTCTCTCAGGTTGTGGGCCATGGGAGGGGGGACCCATGTTTTCCTCTTCGGGCTGAGCCCGGCTGGGCTCCTTGGGTAAAAGCCCGGCACCAGGCGCTCGCCATCATGCCCCCCATCCAGGCTGGCTCCACAGTGGGGCCCCGGTGACCCGCGTCCGGGCGAGGGAACGCCAAGTCCAATGTTTTTTCTCTCATCATTGGGGTCTTCGGGCTGCGCTTTGTCTGGTCCCTCACCTAGGACCAATCTGCCTTGGGTGACCCTACCAGGGGCATGAAGCCCCAGACAGCATAGCTCCTAGGATCATTGGGGCACTCAAACCCCTCCACCACGATAAGGTGGCAGCCCAAGGAGAGGAAATACTAAACATAAACAGGTATATAATGGCAATAACTAGTAAACATGAAGAGATATAAAATGACCTAACTACTAAGCATGAACAAGTATGAAATGGCACAACTACTAAACATGAACAGGTATAAAATGACACAACTACTAAACATGAACTAGTATAAAATGGCACAACTACTAAACATGAACAAGTATAAAATTACATATCTACTATACATAAACAGGTATAAAATGGCACAACTACTAAACATGAACAAGTATAAAATGACACAACTACTAAACATGAACAAGTATAAAATGGCACAACTACTAAACATGAACAAGTATAAAATGACACAACTACTAAACATGAACAGGTATAAAATGGCACAACTACTAAACATGAACAAGCATAAAATGACATAACTACTAACATGAACAGGTATATAATGACATACATATTAACATGAACAAGTATAAAATGGCACAACAACTAAACATGAACAAGCATAAAATGACATAACTACTAAACATGAACAGGTATAAAATGACATCACTACTAAACATGAACAAGTATATAATGACATATCTACTAAGCACGAACAAGTATAAAATGGCACAACTACTAAACATGAACAAGTATAAAATGGCAAGACCACTAAACATGAACAAGTATAAAATGACATAACTACTAAGCATGAACAAGTATAAAATGACATAACTACTAAGCATGAACAAGCATAAAATGACATAACTACTAAACATGAACAAGCATAAAATGACATAACTACTACATATGAACAGGTATAAAATGACATAACTACTAAGCATGAACAAGTATAAAATGGCATAACTACTAAACATGAGCAAGTATATAATGACATATCTACTAAGCACGAACAAGTATAAAATGGCACAACTACTAAACATGAACAAGTATAAAATGGCAAGACCACTAAACATGAACAAGTATAAAATGACATAACTACTAAGCATGAACAAGTATAAAATGACATAACTACTAAGCATGAACAAGCATAAAATGACATAACTACTAAACATGAACAAGCATAAATGACATAACTACTAAATATGAACAGGTATAAAATGACATAACTACTAAGCTTGAACAAGTATAAAATGGCACAACTACTAAACATGAACAAGCATAAAATGACATAACTACTAAACATGAACAGGTATATAGTGACATACATATTAACATGAACAAGCATAAAATGGCACAACAACTAAACATGAACAAGCATAAAATGATGTAACTACTAAACATGAACAAGTATAAAATGACATAACTACTAAAACATGAACAAGTATAAAATGGCACAACTACTAAACATGAACAGGTATAAAATGACATAACTAGTAAACATGAACAAGTATAAAATGGCACAACTACTAAACATGAACAAGCATAAATGACATAACTACTAAATATGAACAAGTATAAAATGACATAACTACTAAGCATGAACAAGTATAAAATGGCATAACTACTAAACATGAGCAAGTATATAATGACATATCTACTAAGCACGAACAAGTATAAAATGGCACAACTACTAAACATGAACAAGTATAAAATGGCAAGACCACTAAACATGAACAAGTATAAATGACATAACTACTAAGCATGAACAAGTATAAAATGACATAACTACTAAGCATGAACAAGCATAAAATGACATAACTACTAAACATGAACAAGCATAAAATGACATAACTACTAAATATGAACAGGTATAAAATGACATAACTACTAAGCTTGAACAAGTATAAAATGGCACAACTACTAAACATGAACAAGCATAAAATGACATAACTACTAAACATGAACAGGTATATAGTGACATACATATTAACATGAACAAGCATAAAATGGCACAACAACTAAACATGAACAAGCATAAAATGACATAACTACTAAACATGAACAGGTATAAAATGACATCACTACTAAACATGAACAAGCATAAATGACATGACTACTAAACATGAACAGGTATAAAATGGCACAACTACTACACATGAACAAGCATAAAATGACATAACTACTAAACATGAACAGGTATAAAATGGCACAACTACTAAACATGAACAAGTATAAAATGACACAACTACTAAACATGAACAGGTATAAAATGGCACAACTACTAAACATGAACAAGCATAAAATGACATAACTACTAAACATGAACAGGTATATAGTGACATACATATTAACATAAACAAGCATAAAATGGCACAACAACTAAACATGAACAAGCATAAAATGACATAACTACTAAACATGAACAGGTATAAAATGACATCACTACTAAACATGAACAAGCATAAAATGACATAACTACTAAACATGAACAGGTATAAAATGGCACAACTACTAAACATGAACAAGCATAAAATGACATAACTACTAAACATGAACAGGTATAAAAATGGCACAATTACTAAACATGAACAAGTATAAAATGACATAACTACTAAACATGAACAAGCATAAAATGACATCACTACTAAACATGAACAAGCATAAAATGACATAACTACTAAACATGAACAAGCATAAAATGACATAACTACTAAACATGAACAGGTATAAAATGGCACAACTACTAAACATGAACACGTATAAAATGACATAACTACTAAGCATGAACAAGTATAAAATGGCACAACTACTAAACATGAACAAGCATAAAATGATGTAACTACTAAACATGAACAAGTATAAAATGACATAACTACTAAACATGAACAAGTATAAAATGGCACAACTACTAAACATGAACAGGTATAAAATGACATAACTAGTAAACATGAACAAGTATAAAATGGCACAACTACTAAACATGAACAAGCATAAAATGACATAACTACTAAACATGAACAGGTATAAAATGGCACAACTACTAAACATGAACAAGCATAAAATGACATAACTACTAAACATGAACAGGTATAAAATGACACAACTACTAAATATTAGCAGATGTAGAATTACCTAACTACTAAACATGAACAAGTATAAAATGGCACAACTACTAAACATGTCCAATTATAAAGCGACATAACTACTAAACATGAACAAGTATAAAATGACATAACTACTAAACAGGACCAATTATAAAGCGACATAACTACTAAACATGGAGAAGTTTAAAATGACATAACTACTACCCTCTGCCGCCACACATCACATAGTTCACCCGACCCCTTTGGCCCCTCTCTCAGGTTGTGGGCCCATGGGAGGGGGGACCCATGTTTCCTCTTCGGGCTGAGCCCGGCTGGGCTCCTTGGGTAAAAGCCCGGCCACCAGGCGCTCGCCATCATGCCCCCCATCCAGGCCTGGCTCCACAGTGGGGCCCCGGTGACCCGCGTCCGGGCGAGGGAACGCCAAGTCCAATGTTTTCTCTCATCATTGGGGTCTTCGGGCTGCGCTTTGTCTGGTCCCTCACCTAGGACCAATCTGCCTTGGGTGACCCTACCAGGGGCATGAAACCCCAGACAGCATAGCTCCTAGGATCATTGGGGCACTCAAACCCCTCCACCACGATAAGGTGGCAGCCCAAGGAGAGGAAATACTAAACATAAACAGGTATAAAATGGCATAACTAGTAAACATGAACAAGTACATAATGACATACCTACTAAACATGAAGAGATATAAAATGACCTAACTACTAAGCATGAACAAGTATAAAATGGCACAACTACTAAACATGAACAGGTATAAAATGACGCAACTACTAAACATGAACTAGTATAAAATGGCACAACTACTAAACATGAACAAGTATAAAATTACATATCTACTATACATAAACAGGTATAAAATGGCATAACTACTAAACATGAGCAAGTATATAATGACATATCTACTAAGCACGAACAAGTATAAAATATCACAACTACTAAACATGAACAAGTATAAAATGGCACAACTACTAAACATGAACAAGTATAAAATGGCACAACTACTAAACATGAACAAGTATAAAATGACATACATATTAACATGAACAAGTATAAAATGACATAACTACTAAGCATGAACAAGTATAAAATGGAATAACTACTAAACATGAACAGGTATAAAATGACATAACTACTAAGCATGAACAAGTATAAAATGGCATAACTACTAAACATGAGCAAGTATATAATGACATATCTTCTAAGCACGAACAAGTATAAAATGGCACAACTACTAAACATGAACAAGTATAAAATGGCAAGACCACTAAACATGAACAAGTATAAAATGACATAACTACTAAGCATGAACAAGTATAAAATGACATAACTACTAAGCATGAACAAGCATAAAATGACATAACTACTAAACATGAACAAGCATAAAATGACATAACTACTACATATGAACAGGTATAAAATGACATAACTACTAAGCATGAACAAGTATAAAATGGCACAACTACTAAACATGAACAAGTATAAAATGACACAACTACTAAACATGAACAAGCATAAAATGACATAACTACTAAATATGAACAGGTATAAAATGGCACAACTACTAAACATGAACAAGTATAAAATGGCACAACAACTAAACATGAACAAGCATAAAATGACATAACTACTAAATATGAACAGGTATAAAATGACATCACTACTAAACATGAACAAGCATAAAATGACATGACTACTAAACATGAACAGGTATAAAATGGCACAACTACTAAACATGAACAAGCATAAAATGACACAACTACTAAACATGAACAGGTATAAAATGATATCACTACTAAACATGAACAAGCATAAAATGACATAACTACTAAACATGAACAGGTATAAAATGGCACAACTACTAAACATGAACAAGTATAAAATGGCACAACTACTAAACATGAACAAGTATAAAATGACATAACTACTAAACATGAACAAGTATAAAATGGCACAACTACTAAACATGTCCAATTATAAAGCGACATAACTACTAAACATGAACAAGTATAAAATGACATAACTACTAAACAGGACCAATTATAAAGCGACATAACTACTAAACATGAACAAGTTTAAAATGACATAACTAGTACCCTCTGCCGCCACACATCACATAATGCACCCGACCCCTTTGGCCCCTCTCTCAGGTTGTGGGCCCATGGGAGGGGGGACCCATGTTTCCTCTTCGGGCTGAGCCCGGCTGGGCTCCTTGGGTAAAAGCCCGGCCACCAGGCGCTCGCCATCATGCCCCCCATCCAGGCCTGGCTCCACAGTGGGGCCCCGGTGACCCGCGTCCGGGCGAGGGAACGCCAAGTCCAATGTTTTCTCTCATCATTGGGGTCTTCGGGCTGCGCTTTGTCTGGTCCCTCACCTAGGACCAATCTGCCTTGGGTGACCCTACCAGGGGCATGAAGCCCCAGACAGCATAGCTCCTAGGATCATTGGGGCACTCAAACCCCTCCACCACGATAAGGTGGCAGCCCAAGGAGAGGAAATACTAAACATAAACAGGTATAAAATGGCATAACTAGTAAACATGAACAGGTATAAAATGACACAACTACTAAACATGAACTAGTATAAAATGGCACAACTACTAAACATGAACAAGTATAAAATTACATATCTACTATACATAAACAGGTATAAAATGGCACAACTACTAAACATGAACAAGTATAAAATTACATATCTACTATACATAAACAGGTATAAAATGGCACAACTACTAAACATGAACAAGTATAAAATTACATATCTACTATACATAAACAGGTATAAAATGGCACAACTACTAAACATGAACAAGTATAAAATGGCAAGACCACTAAACATGAACAAGTATAAAATGACATAACTACTAAGCATGAACAAGTATAAAATGACATAACTACTAAGCATGAACAAGTATAAAATGGCACAACTACTAAACATGAACAAGTATAAAATGACATAACTACTAAGCATGAACAAGTATAAAATGACATAACTACTAAGCATGAACAAGTATAAAATGACACAACTACTAAACATGAACAGGTATAAAATGGCACAACAACTAAACATGAACAAGCATAAAATGACATAACTACTAAACATGAACAGGTATAAAATGACATCACTACTAAACATGAACAAGCATAAAATGACATAACTACTAAACATGAACAGGTATAAAATGACATCACTACTAAACATGAACAAGCATAAAATGACATGACTACTAAACATGAACAGGTATAAAATGGCACAACTACTAAACATGAACAAGCATAAAATGACACAACTACTAAACATGAACAGGTATAAAATGACATCACTACTAAACATGAACAAGCATAAAATGACATAACTACTAAACATGAACAGGTATAAAATGGCACAACTACTAAACATGAACAAGTATAAAATGGCACAACTACTAAACATGAACAAGTATAAAATGACATAACTACTAAACATGAACAAGTATAAAATGGCACAACTACTAAACATGTCCAATTATAAAGCGACATAACTACTAAACATGAACAAGTTTAAAATGACATAACTAGTACCCTCTGCCGCCACACATCACATAATGCACCCGACCCCTTTGGCCCCTCTCTCAGGTTGTGGGCCCATGGGAGGGGGGACCCATGTTTCCTCTTCGGGCTGAGCCCGGCTGGGCTCCTTGGGTAAAAGCCCGGCCACCAGGCGCTCGCCATCATGCCCCCCATCCAGGCCTGGCTCCACAGTGGGGCCCCGGTGACCCGCGTCCGGGCGAGGGAACGCCAAGTCCAATGTTTTCTCTCATCATTGGGGTCTTCGGGCTGCGCTTTGTCTGGTCCCTCACCTAGGACCAATCTGCCTTGGGTGACCCTACCAGGGGCATGAAGCCCCAGACAGCATAGCTCCTAGGATCATTGGGGCACTCAAACCCCTCCACCACGATAAGGTGGCAGCCCAAGGAGAGGAAATACTAAACATAAACAGGTATATAATGGCATAACTAGTAAACATGAAGAGATATAAAATGACCTAACTACTAAGCATGAACAAGTATGAAATGGCACAACTACTAAACATGAACAGGTATAAATGACACAACTACTAAACATGAACTAGTATAAAATGGCACAACTACTAAACATGAACAAGTATAAAATTACATATCTACTATACATAAACAGGTATAAAATGGCACAACTACTAAACATGAACAAGTATAAAATGACACAACTACTAAACATGAACAAGTATAAAATGGCACAACTACTAAACATGAACAAGTATAAAATGACACAACTACTAAACATGAACAGGTATAAAATGGCACAACTACTAAACATGAACAAGCATAAAATGACATAACTACTAAACATGAACAGGTATATAATGACATACATATTAACATGAACAAGTATAAAATGGCACAACAACTAAACATGAACAAGCATAAAATGACATAACTACTAAACATGAACAGGTATAAAATGACATCACTACTAAACATGAACAAGTATATAACCCTCTATGGCATGACTTTTTATTTTTGTGGGGAAGAAATATTTTCCTGCATTCTTTGGGAGCTTGGTGGTCCCTAATTACATGTCAATCATAAAATCGGACTCTGACACCTCCTGGAACCAGATTTGGGTTTGTTGCCTCAGGGTAACATTGGTCTAGAACACCAAGATTGTCTACACTGATTATGAGAAATGAAATACAAATCAAACAAAAACTATATTCATAAAAGAACTATTTTTTGGACAAAAATATGTCAAAAATCATGCCCCCCAAAAAATAAAATAAAGGAGCAATGTGAGGTACAGCTATGTGGTTTGTTGCCTGAGGGCAACGCCATGCCATAGAGGGATAATGACATATCTACTAAGCACGAACAAGTATAAAATGGCACAACTACTAAACATGAACAAGTATAAAATGGCAAGACCACTAAACATGAACAAGTATAAAATGACATAACTACTAAGCATGAACAAGTATAAAATGACATAACTACTAAGCATGAACAAGCATAAAATGACATAACTACTAAACATGAACAAGCATAAAATGACATAACTACTACATATGAACAGGTATAAAATGACATAACTACTAAGCATGAACAAGTATAAAATGGCACAACTACTAAACATGAACAAGTATAAAATGACACAACTACTAAACATGAACAAGCATAAAATGACATAACTACTAAATATGAACAGGTATAAAATGGCACAACTACTAAACATGAACAAGTATAAAATGGCACAACAACTAAACATGAACAAGCATAAAATGACATAACTACTAAATATGAACAGGTATAAAATGACATCACTACTAAACATGAACAAGCATAAAATGACATGACTACTAAACATGAACAGGTATAAAATGGCACAACTACTAAACATGAACAAGCATAAAATGACACAACTACTAAACATGAACAGGTATAAAATGACATCACTACTAAACATGAACAAGCATAAAATGACATAACTACTAAACATGAACAGGTATAAAATGGCACAACTACTAAACATGAACAAGTATAAAATGGCACAACTACTAAACATGAACAAGTATAAAATGACATAACTACTAAACATGAACAAGTATAAAATGGCACAACTACTAAACATGTCCAATTATAAAGCGACATAACTACTAAACATGAACAAGTATAAAATGACATAACTACTAAACAGGACCAATTATAAAGCGACATAACTACTAACCATGAACAAGTTTAAAATGACATAACTACTACCCTCTGCCGCCACACATCACATAGTGCACCTGACCCCTTTGGCCCCTCTCTCAGGTTGTGGGCCCATGGGAGGGGGGACCCATGTTTCCTCTTCGGGCTGAGCCCGGCTGGGCTCCTTGGGTAAAAGCCCGGCCACCAGGCGCTCGCCATCATGCCCCCCATCCAGGCCTGGCTCCACAGTGGGGCCCCGGTGACCCGCGTCCGGGCGAGGGAACGCCAAGTCCAATGTTTTCTCTCATCATTGGGGTCTTCGGGCTGCGCTTTGTCTGGTCCCTCACCTAGGACCAATCTGCCTTGGGTGACCCTACCAGGGGCATGAAGCCCCAGACAGCATAGCTCCTAGGATCATTGGGGCACTCAAACCCCTCCACCACGATAAGGTGGCAGCCCAAGGAGAGGAAATACTAAACATAAACAGGTATAAAATGGCATAACTAGTAAACATGAACAGGTATAAAATGACACAACTACTAAACATGAACTAGTATAAAATGGCACAACTACTAAACATGAACAAGTATAAAATTACATATCTACTATACATAAACAGGTATAAAATGGCACAACTACTAAACATGAACAAGTATAAAATTACATATCTACTATACATAAACAGGTATAAAATGGCACAACTACTAAACATGAACAAGTATAAAATTACATATCTACTATACATAAACAGGTATAAAATGGCACAACTACTAAACATGAACAAGTATAAAATGGCAAGACCACTAAACATGAACAAGTATAAAATGACATAACTACTAAGCATGAACAAGTATAAAATGACATAACTACTAAGCATGAACAAGTATAAAATGGCACAACTACTAAACATGAACAGGTATAAAATGGCACAACTACTAAACATGAACAAGTATAAAATGACATAACTACTAAGCATGAACAAGTATAAAATGACATAACTACTAAACATGAACAAGTATAAAATTACATATCTACTATACATAAACAGGTATAAAATGGCACAACTACTAAACATGAACAAGTATAAAATGGCAAGACCACTAAACATGAACAAGTATAAAATGACATAACTACTAAGCATGAACAAGTATAAAATGACATAACTACTAAGCATGAACAAGTATAAAATGGCACAACTACTAAACATGAACAGGTATAAAATGGCACAACTACTAAACATGAACAAGTATAAAATTACATATCTACTATACATAAACAGGTATAAAATGGCACAACTACTAAACATGAACAAGTATAAAATGGCAAGACCACTAAACATGAACAAGTATAAAATGACATAACTACTAAGCATGAACAAGTATAAAATGACATAACTACTAAGCATGAACAAGTATAAAATGGCACAACTACTAAACATGAACAGGTATAAAATGGCACAACTACTAAACATGAACAAGCATAAAATGACATAACTACTAAACATGAACAGGTATATAATGACATACATATTAACATGAACAAGTATAAAATGGCACAACAACTAAACATGAACAAGCATAAAATGACATAACTACTAAACATGAACAGGTATAAAATGACATCACTACTAAACATGAACAAGCATAAAATGACATAACTACTAAACATGAACAGGTATATAATGACATACATATTAACATGAACAAGTATAAAATGGCACAACAACTAAACATGAACAAGCATAAAATGACATAACTACTAAACATGAACAGGTATAAAATGACATCACTACTAAACATGAACAAGCATAAAATGACATGACTACTAAACATGAACAGGTATAAAATGGCACAACTACTAAACATGAACAAGCATAAAATGACATAACTACTAAACATGAACAAGCATAAAATGACATAACTACTAAGCATGAACAAGTATAAAATGGCACAACTACTAAACATGAACAGGTATAAAATGGCACAACTACTAAACATGAACAAGCATAAAATGACATAACTACTAAACATGAACAGGTATAAAATGACATCACTACTAAACATGAACAAGCATAAAATGACATGACTACTAAACATGAACAGGTATAAAATGGCACAACTACTAAACATGAACAAGCATAAAATGACATAACTACTAAACATGAACAAGCATAAAATGACATAACTACTAAGCATGAACAAGTATAAAATGGCACAACTACTAAACATGAACAGGTATAAAATGGCACAACTACTAAACATGAACAAGCATAAAATGACATAACTACTAAACATGAACAGGTATAAAATGACATAACTACTAAGCATGAACAAGTATAAAATGGCATAACTACTAAACATGAGCAAGTATATAATGACATATCTACTAAGCACGAACAAGTATAAAATGGCACAACTACTAAACATGAACAAGTATAAAATGGCAAGACCACTAAACATGAACAAGTATAAAATGACATAACTACTAAGCATGAACAAGCATAAAATGACATAACTACTAAGCATGAACAAGTGTAAAATGACATAACTACTAAGCATGAACAAGCATAAAATGACATAACTACTAAACATGAACAAGCATAAAATGACATAACTACTACATATGAACAGGTATAAAATGACATAACTACTAAGCATGAACAAGTATAAAATGGCACAACTACTAAACATGAACAAGTATAAAATGACACAACTACTAAACATGAACAAGCATAAAATGACATAACTACTAAATATGAACAGGTATAAAATGGCACAACTACTAAACATGAACAAGTATAAAATGGCACAAACAACTAAACATGAACAAGCATAAAATGACATAACTACTAAATATGAACAGGTATAAAATGACATCACTACTAAACATGAACAAGCATAAAATGACATGACTACTAAACATGAACAGGTATAAAATGGCACAACTACTAAACATGAACAAGCATAAAATGACACAACTACTAAACATGAACAGGTATAAAATGACATCACTACTAAACATGAACAAGCATAAAATGACATAACTACTAAACATGAACAGGTATAAAATGGCACAACTACTAAACATGAACAAGTATAAAATGGCACAACTACTAAACATGAACAAGTATAAAATGACATAACTACTAAACATGAACAAGTATAAAATGGCACAACTACTAAACATGAACAAGTATAAAATGACATAACTACTAAACAGGACCAATTATAAAGCGACATAACTACTAAACATGAACAAGTTTAAAATGACATAACTAGTACCCTCTGCCGCCACACATCACATAATGCACCCGACCCCTTTGGCCCCTCTCTCAGGTTGTGGGCCCATGGAGGGGGGACCCATGTTTCCTCTTCGGGCTGAGCCCGGCTGGGCTCCTTGGGTAAAAGCCCGGCCACCAGGCGCTCGCCATCATGCCCCCCATCCAGGCCTGGCTCCACAGTGGGGCCCCGGTGACCCGCGTCCGGGCGAGGGAACGCCAAGTCCAATGTTTTCTCTCATCATTGGGGTCTTCGGGCTGCGCTTTGTCTGGTCCCTCACCTAGGACCAATCTGCCTTGGGTGACCCTACCAGGGGCATGAAGCCCCAGACAGCATAGCTCCTAGGATCATTGGGGCACTCAAACCCCTCCACCACGATAAGGTGGCAGCCCAAGGAGAGGAAATACTAAACATAAACAGGTATAAAATGGCATAACTAGTAAACATGAACAGGTATAAATGACACAACTACTAAACATGAACTAGTATAAAATGGCACAACTACTAAACATGAACAAGTATAAAATTACATATCTACTATACATAAACAGGTATAAAATGGCACAACTACTAAACATGAACAAGTATAAAATTACATATCTACTATACATAAACAGGTATAAAATGGCACAACTACTAAACATGAACAAGTATAAAATTACATATCTACTATACATAAACAGGTATAAAATGGCACAACTACTAAACATGAACAAGTATAAAATGGCAAGACCACTAAACATGAACAAGTATAAAATGACATAACTACTAAGCATGAACAAGTATAAAATGACATAACTACTAAGCATGAACAAGTATAAAATGGCACAACTACTAAACATGAACAGGTATAAAATGGCACAACTACTAAACATGAACAAGTATAAAATGACATAACTACTAAGCATGAACAAGTATAAAATGACATAACTACTAAGCATGAACAAGTATAAAATGACACAACTACTAAACATGAACAGGTATAAAATGGCACAACTACTAAACATGAACAAGCATAAAATGACATAACTACTAAACATGAACAGGTATATAATGACATACATATTAACATGAACAAGTATAAAATGGCACAACAACTAAACATGAACAAGCATAAAATGACATAACTACTAAACATGAACAGGTATAAAATGACATCACTACTAAACATGAACAAGCATAAAATGACATGACTACTAAACATGAACAGGTATAAAATGGCACAACTACTAAACATGAACAAGCATAAAATGACATAACTACTAAACATGAACAGGTATAAAATGGCACAACTACTAAACATGAACAAGCATAAAATGACATAACTACTAAGCATGAACAAGTATAAAATGGCACAACTACTAAACATGAACAGGTATAAAATGGCACAACTACTAAACATGAACAAGCATAAAATGACATAACTACTAAACATGAAGAGATATAAAATGACCTAACTACTAAGCATGAACAAGTATAAAATGGCACAACTACTAAACATGAACAGGTATAAAATGACACAACTACTAAACATGAACTAGTATAAAATGGCACAACTACAAAACATGAACAAGTATAAAATTATATATCTACTATACATAAACAGGTATAAAATGGCATAACTACTAAACATGAGCAAGTATATAATGACATATCTACTAAGCACGAACAAGTATAAAATGGCACAACTACTAAACATGAACAAGTATAAAATGACACAACTACTAAACATGAACAAGTATAAAATGGCACAACTACTAAACATGAACAAGTATAAAATGACACAACTACTAAACATGAACAGGTATAAAATGGCACAACTACTAAACATGAACAAGCATAAAATGACATAACTACTAAACATGAACAGGTATATAATGACATACATATTAACATGAACAAGTATAAAATGGCACAACAACTAAACATGAACAAGCATAAAATGACATAACTACTAAACATGAACAGGTATAAAATGACATCACTACTAAACATGAACAAGCATAAAATGACATGACTACTAAACATGAACAGGTATAAAATGGCACAACTACTAAACATGAACAAGCATAAAATGACATAACTACTAAACATGAACAAGCATAAAATGACATAACTACTAAGCATGAACAAGTATAAAATGGCACAACTACTAAACATGAACAGGTATAAAATGGCACAACTACTAAACATGAACAAGCATAAAATGACATAACTACTAAACATGAACAGGTATAAAATGACATAACTACTAAGCATGAACAAGTATAAAATGGCATAACTACTAAACATGAACAGGTATAAAATGACATAACTACTAAGCATGAACAAGTATAAAATGGCATAACTACTAAACATGAGCAAGTATATAATGACATATCTACTAAGCACGAACAAGTATAAAATGGCACACTACTAAACATGAACAAGTATAAAATGGCAAGACCACTAAACATGAACAAGTATAAAATGACATAACTACTAAGCATGAACAAGTATAAAATGACATAACTACTAAGCATGAACAAGCATAAAATGACATAACTACTAACATGAACAAGCATAAAATGACATAACTACTAAATATGAACAAGTATAAAATGACACAACTACTAAACATGAACAGGTATAAAATGGCACAACTACTAAACATGAACAAGCATAAAATGACATAAACTACTAAACATGAACAGGTATATAATGACATACATATTAACATGAACAAGTATAAAATGGCACAACAACTAAACATGAACAAGCATAAAATGACATAACTACTAAACATAAACAGGTATAAAATGACATCACTACTAAACATGAACAAGCATAAAATGACATGACTACTAAACATGAACAGGTATAAAATGGCACAACTACTAAACATGAACAAGTATAAAATGACATAACTACTAAGCATGAACAAGTATAAAATGACATAACTACTAAGCATGAACAAGCATAAAATGACATAACTACTAAACATGAACAAGCATAAAATGACATAACTACTAAATATGAACAGGTATAAAATGACATAACTACTAAGCTTGAACAAGTATAAAATGGCACAACTACTAAACATGAACAAGTATAAAATGACACAACTACTAAACATGAACAGGTATAAAATGGCACAACTACTAAACATGAACAAGCATAAAATGACATAACTACTAAACATGAACAGGTATATAGTGACATACATATTAACATGAACAAGTATAAAATGGCACAACAACTAAACATGAACAAGCATAAAATGACATAACTACTAAACATGAACAGGTATAAAATGACATCATTACAAAACATGAACAAGCATAAAATGACATAACTACTAAACATGAACAGGTATAAAATGGCACAACTACTAAACATGAGCAAGTATATAATGACATATCTACTAAGCACGAACAAGTATAAAATGGCACAACTACTAAACATGAACAAGTATAAAATGGCAAGACCACTAAACATGAACAAGTATAAAATGACATAACTACTAAGCATGAACAAGTATAAAATGACATAACTACTAAGCATGAACAAGCATAAAATGACATAACTACTAAACATGAACAAGCATAAAATGACATAACTACTAAATATGAACAAGTATAAAATGACACAACTACTAAACATGAACAGGTATAAAATGGCACAACTACTAAACATGAACAAGCATAAAATGACATAACTACTAAACATGAACAGGTATATAATGACATACATATTAACATGAACAAGTATAAAATGGCACAACAACTAAACATGAACAAGCATAAAATGACATAACTACTAAACATGAACAGGTATAAAATGACATCACTACTAAACATGAACAAGCATAAAATGACATAACTACTAAACATGAACAGGTATAAAATGGCACAATTACTAAACATGAACAAGTATAAAATGACATAACTACTAAACATGAACAAGCATAAAATGACATCACTACTAAACATGAACTAGCATAAAATGACATAACTACTAAACATGAACAAGCATAAAATGACATAACTACTAAACATGAACAGGTATAAAATGGCACAACTACTAAACATGAACACGTATAAAATGACACCCGACCCCTTTGGCCCCTCTCTCAGGTTGTGGGCCCATGGGAGGGGGGACCCATGTTTCCTCTTCGGGCTGAGCCCGGCTGGGCTCCTTGGGTAAAAGCCCGGCCACCAGGCGCTCGCCATCATGCCCCCCATCCAGGCCTGGCTCCACAGTGGGGCCCCGGTGACCCGCGTCCGGGCGAGGGAACGCCAAGTCCAATGTTTTCTCTCATCATTGGGGTCTTCGGGCTGCGCTTTGTCTGGTCCCTCACCTAGGACCAATCTGCCTTGGGTGAACCTACCAGGGGCATGAAGCCCCAGACAGCATAGCTCCTAGGATCATTGGGGCACTCAAACCCCTCCACCACGATAAGGTGGCAGCCCAAGGAGAGGAAATACTAAACATAAACAGGTATAAAATGGCATAACTAGTAAACATGAACAAGTATATAATGACACAACTACTAAACATGAACTAGTATAAAATGGCACAACTACTAAACATGAACAAGTATAAAATTACATATCTACTATACATAAACAGGTATAAAATGGCATAACTACTAAACATGAGCAAGTATATAATGACATATCTACTAAGCACGAACAAGTATAAAATGGCACAACTACTAAACATGAACAAGTATAAAATGACACAACTACTAAACATGAACAAGTATAAAATGGCACAACTACTAAACATGAACAAGTATAAAATGACACAACTACTAAACATGAACAGGTATAAAATGGCACAACTACTAAACATGAACAAGCATAAAATGACATAACTACTAAATATGAACAAGTATAAAATGACATACCTACTAAACATGAAGAGATATAAAATGACCTAACTACTAAGCATGAACAAGTATAAAATGGCACAACTACTAAACATGAACAGGTATAAAATGACATAACTACTAAGCATGAACAAGTATAAAATGACATAACTACTAAGCATGAACAAGCATAAAATGACATAACTACTAAACATGAACAAGCATAAAATGACATAACTACTAAATATGAACAAGTATAAAATGACACAACTACTAAACATGAACAGGTATAAAATGGCACAACTACTAAACATGAACAAGCATAAAATGACATAACTACTAAACATGAACAGGTATATAATGACATACATATTAACATGAACAAGTATAAAATGGCACAACAACTAAACATGAACAAGCATAAAATGACATAACTACTAAACATAAACAGGTATAAAATGACATCACTACTAAACATGAACAAGCATAAAATGACATGACTACTAAACATGAACAGGTATAAAATGGCACAACTACTAAACATGAACAAGTATAAAATGACATAACTACTAAGCATGAACAAGTATAAAATGACATAACTACTAAGCATGAACAAGCATAAAATGACATAACTACTAAACATGAACAAGCATAAAATGACATAACTACTAAATATGAACAGGTATAAAATGACATAACTACTAAGCTTGAACAAGTATAAAATGGCACAACTACTAAACATGAACAAGTATAAAATGACACAACTACTAAACATGAACAGGTATAAAATGGCACAACTACTAAACATGAACAAGCATAAAATGACATAACTACTAAACATGAACAGGTATATAGTGACATACATATTAACATGAACAAGTATAAAATGGCACAACAACTAAACATGAACAAGCATAAAATGACATAACTACTAAACATGAACAGGTATAAAATGACATCATTACAAAACATGAACAAGCATAAAATGACATAACTACTAAACATGAACAGGTATAAAATGGCACAACTACTAAACATGAGCAAGTATATAATGACATATCTACTAAGCACGAACAAGTATAAAATGGCACAACTACTAAACATGAACAAGTATAAAATGGCAAGACCACTAAACATGAACAAGTATAAAATGACATAACTACTAAGCATGAACAAGTATAAAATGACATAACTACTAAGCATGAACAAGCATAAAATGACATAACTACTAAACATGAACAAGCATAAAATGACATAACTACTAAATATGAACAAGTATAAAATGACACAACTACTAAACATGAAACAGGTATAAAATGGCACAACTACTAAACATGAACAAGCATAAAATGACATAACTACTAAACATGAACAGGTATATAATGACATACATATTAACATGAACAAGTATAAAATGGCACAACAACTAAACATGAACAAGCATAAAATGACATAACTACTAAACATGAACAGGTATAAAATGACATCACTACTAAACATGAACAAGCATAAAATGACATAACTACTAAACATGAACAGGTATAAAATGGCACAATTACTAAACATGAACAAGTATAAAATGACATAACTACTAAACATGAACAAGCATAAAATGACATCACTACTAAACATGAACTAGCATAAAATGACATAACTACTAAACATGAACAAGCATAAAATGACATAACTACTAAACATGAACAGGTATAAAATGGCACAACTACTAAACATGAACACGTATAAAATGACACCCGACCCCTTTGGCCCCTCTCTCAGGTTGTGGGCCCATGGGAGGGGGGACCCATGTTTCCTCTTCGGGCTGAGCCCGGCTGGGCTCCTTGGGTAAAAGCCCGGCCACCAGGCGCTCGCCATCATGCCCCCCATCCAGGCCTGGCTCCACAGTGGGGCCCCGGTGACCCGCGTCCGGGCGAGGGAACGCCAAGTCCAATGTTTTCTCTCTCATCATTGGGGTCTTCGGGCTGCGCTTTGTCTGGTCCCTCACCTAGGACCATCTGCCTTGGGTGAACCTACCAGGGGCATGAAGCCCCAGACAGCATAGCTCCTAGGATCATTGGGGCACTCAAACCCCTCCACCACGATAAGGTGGCAGCACAAGGAGAGGAAATACTAAACATAAACAGGTATAAAATGGCAATAACTAGTAAACATGAACAAGTATATAATGACATACCTACTAAACATGAAGAGATATAAAATGACCTAACTACTAAGCATGAACAAGTATAAAATGGCACAACTACTAAACATGAACAGGTATAAAATGACACAACTACTAAACATGAACTAGTATAAAATGGCACAACTACTAAACATGAACAAGTATAAAATTACATATCTACTATACATAAACAGGTATAAAATGGGCATAACTACTAAACATGAGCAAGTATATAATGAATATCTACTAAGCACGAACAAGTATAAAATGGCACAACTACTAAACATGAACAAGTATAAATGACACAACTACTAAACATGAAACAAGTATAAAATGGCACAACTACTAAACATGAACAAGTAAAAAATGACACAAACTACTAAACATGAACAGGTATAAAAGGCACAACTACTAAACATGAACAAGCATAAAATGACATAACTACTAAATCTGAACAAGTATAAAATGACATACCTACTAAACATGAAGAGATATAAATGACCTAACTACTAAGCATGAACAAGTATAAATGGCACAACTCCTAAACATGAACAGGTATAAAATGACACAACTACTAAACATGAACTAGTATAAAAATGGCACAACTACTAAACATGAACAGGTATAAATGTCATAACTACTAAGCATGAACAAGTATAAAATGGCATAACTACTAAACATGAGCAAGTATATAATGACATATCTACTAAGCATGAACAAGTATAAAATGGCACAACTACTAACATGAACAAGTATAAAATGGCAAGACCACTAAACATGAACAAGTATAAAAATGACATAACTACTAAGCATGAACAAGTATAAAATGACATAACTACTAAGCATGAACAAGCTAAATGACATAACTACTAAACATGAACAAGCATAAAATGACATAAACTACTAAATATGAACAAGTATAAAATGACACAACTACTAAACATGAACAGGTATAAAAATGGCACAACTACTAAACATGAACAAGCATAAAATGACATAACTACTAAACATGAACAGGTATATAATGACATACATACTAACATGAACAAGTATAAAATGGCACAACAACTAAACATGAACAAGCATAAATGACATAACTACTAAACATGAACAGGTATAAAATGACATCACTACTAACATGAACAAGCATAAAATGACATAACTACTAACATGAACAGGTATAAAATGGCACAATTACTAAACATGAACAAGTATAAAAGGACAATAACTACTAAACATGAACAAGCATAAAATGACATCACTACTAAACATGAACTAGCATAAAATGACATAACTACTAACATGAACAAGCCATCAAAATGACATAACTACTAAACATGAACAGGTATAAAATGGCACAACTACTAAACATGAACACGTATAAAATGACACCCGACCCCTTTGGCCCCTCTCTCAGGTTGTGGGCCCATGGGAGGGGGGACCCATGTTTCCTCTTCGGGCTGAGCCCGGCTGGGCTCCTTGGTAACAAGCCCGGCCACCAGGCGCTCGCCATCATGCCCCCCATCCAGGCCTGGCTCACAGTGGGGCCCCGGTGACCCCGCGTCCGGGCGAGGGAACGCCAAGTCCAATGTTTTCTCTCATCATTGGGGTCTTCGGGCTGCGCTTTGTCTGGTCCCTCACCTAGGACCAATCTGCCTTGGGTGAAACCTACCAGGGGCATGAAGCCCCAGACAGCATAGCTCCTAGGATCACTTGGGGCACTCAAACCCCTCCACCACGATAAGGTGGCAGCCCAAGGAGAGAAATACTAAACATAAACAGGTATAAAATGCATAACTAGTAACATGAACAAGTATATAATGACATACCTACTAAACATGAAGAGATATAAAATGACCTAACTACTAAGCATGAACAAGTATAAAATGGCACAACTACTAAACATGAACCAGTATAAAATGACACAACTACTAACATGAACTAGTATTAAATGGCACAACTACTAAACATGAACAAGTATAAAATTACATATCTACTATACATAAACAGGTATAAAATTGCATAACTACTAAACATGAGCAAGTATATAATGACATATCTACTAAGCACGAACAAGTATAAAATGGCACAACTACTAAACATGAACAAGTATAAAATGACACAACTACTAAACATGAACAAGTATAAAATGGCACAACTACTAAACATGAACAAGTATAAATGACACAACTACTAAACATGAACAGGTATAAAATGGCACAACTACTAAACATGAACAAGCATAAAATGACATAACTACTAAACATGAACAGGTATATAATGACATACATATTAACATGAACAAGTATAAAATGGCACAACAACTAAACATGAACAAGCATAAAATGACATAACTACTAAACATGAACAGGTATAAAATGACATCACTACTAAACATGAACAGCATAAATGAATGACTACTACATGAACAGGTATAAAATGGCACAACTACTAACATGAACAAGCATAAAAGACATAACTACTAAACATGAACAAGCATAAAATGACATAACTACGAAGCATGAACAAGTATAAAATGGCACAACTACTAAACCATGAACAGGTAATAAAAGGCACAACTACTAAACATGAACAAGCATAAATGAACATAAGCTACTAAACATGAACAGGTATAAAATGACATAACGACTAAGCATGAACAAGTATAAAATGGCATAACTACTAAACATGAACAGTATAAAAGACATAACTACTAAGCATGAACAAGATAAATGGCATAACTACTAAACATGAGCAAGTATATAAATGACTATCTACCTAAGCACGAACAAGTATAAAATGGCACAACTATAAACAGAACAAGTATAAAATGGCAAGACCACTAAACATGAACAAGTATAAAATGACATAACTACTAAGCAGAACAAGTATAAAATGACATAACTACTAGCATGAAACAAGCATAAAATGACATAACTAAACATGAACAAGCATAAATGACATAACTACTAATATGAACAAGTAGAAAATGACACAACGACTAAACAGGAACAGGTATAAAATGGCACAACTACACTAAACATGAACAAGCATAAAATGACATAACTACTAAACATGAACAGGTATATAATGACATACATATTAACAGAACAAGTATAAAATGGCACAACAACTAACAGAACAAGCATAAAATGACATAACTACTAAACATGAACAGGTATAAAATGACATCACTACTAAACATGAACAAGCATAAAATGACATGACTACTAAACGAACAGTAGAAAATGGCACAACTACTAAACATGAACAAGCATAAAATGACATAACTACTAAACATGAACAAGCATAAAATGACATAACTAAGCATGAACAAGTATAAAATGGCACAACTACTAACATGAACAGGTATAAAATGGCACAAACTAAAACATGAACAAGCATAAAATGACATAACTACTAACATGAACAGGTATATTGACATACATATTAACATGAACAAGTTAAAATGACCATACTACTAAGCATGAACAAGTATAAATGGCATAACTACTAACAGAACAGTATAAAATGACATAACTACTAAGCACGAACAAGTATAAAATGGCACAACTACTAAACATGAACAAGTATAAATGGCAAGACCACTAAACATGAACAAGTATAAAATGACATAACTACTAAGCATGACAAGTATAAAATGACATAACTACTAAGCATGAACAAGCATAAATGACATAACTACTAAACATGAACAAGCAAAATGACATAACTACTAAATATGAACAGGTATAAAATGACATAACTACTAGCTTGAACAAGTATAAATGGCACAACTACTACTAACATGAACAAGTATAAAATGACACAACACTAAACATGAACAAGTATAAAATGGCACAACTACTAAACATGAACAAGCATAATGACATAACACTAAAATGAACAGGTATATAGTGACATACATAAACATGAACAAGTATAAAATGGCACAACTACTAAACATAACAAGTATAAAATGACACAACTACTAAACATGAACAAGTATAAAATGACATAACTACTAAACATGAACAAGCATAAAATGACATAACTACTAAACATGAACAGGTATAAAATGACATCACTACTAAACATGAACAGCATAAATGACATAACTACTAAAACATGAACAGGTATAAAATGGCACAACGACTAAACATGAACAAGCATAAATGACATAACTACTAAACATGAACAGGTATAAAATGGCACAATTACTAAACATGAACAAGTATAAAAATGACATAACTACTAAACATGAACAAGCATAAATGACATCACTACTAAAATGAACAAGCATAAAATGACATAACTACTAAACATGAACAAGCATAAAAGACATAACTACTAAACATGAACAGGTATAAAATGGCACAACTACTAAACATGAACACGTATAAAATGACACCCGACCCCTTTGGCCCCTCTCTCAGGTTTGTGGCCCATGGGAGGGGGGACCCATGTTTCCTCTTCGGGCTGAGCCCGGCTGGGCTCCTTGGGTAAAAGCCCGGCCACCAGGCGCTCGCCATCATGCCCCCATCCAGGCTGGCTTCCACAGTGGGGCCCCGGTGACCCGTCCGGGCAGGGAACGCCAGTCCAATGTTTTCTCTCATCATTGGGGTCTTCGGCTGCGCTTTGTCTGTCCCTCACCTAGGACCAATCTGCCTTGGGTGACCCTACCAGGGGCATGAAGCCCCAGACAGCATAGCTCCTAGGATCATTGGGGCACTCAAACCCTCCACCACGATAAGGTGGCAGCCCAAGGAGAGGAAATACTAAACAAACAGGTATAATGGCATAACTAGTAAACATGAACAAGTATATAATGACATACCTACTAAACATGAAGATATAAAATGACTAACTACTAAGCATGAACAAGTATGAAATGGCACAACTACTAAACATGAACGGTATAAAATGACACAACTACTAAACATGAACTAGTATAAAATGGCACAACTACTAAACATGAACAAGTATAAAATTACATATCTACTATACAAAACAGGTATAAAATGGCATAACTACTAAACATGAGCAAGTATATAATGAACATATCTACTAAGCACGAACAAGTATAAAATGGCACAACTACTAAACATGAACAAGTATAAAATGACACAACTACTAAACATGAACAAGTATAAAATGGCACAACTACTAAA
>NW_019369793.1:0-32033 GCF_002775205.1 Xiphophorus maculatus | reverse complement strand
CAGGAAGTGCCGTTTTTTTTCCTTGGAAAGCTCTGTTTTGGCTCTCTTGACCTAATCAAGGTGATTCTGTGTTTGGTGACAGACAGGAAGCTGCTCTCACTTGCTTTAAATTGCCAAGACTTTTCAATGGCGCAACGCTTGTTGGCATACGTTTGCCTCTAGATTCCACATATTTTAATCGAGCTGCACCAAAATTGGCCTTAGTTGCTGGTGGGATGCCGGACGATCCTATGTCATCATAGTATGACATCATCTAAGCCCGCCCCCTCACAACAATGAGAGAGAGACATTTTCTGTTTAACTTCACATTAATAGTACATCGATGTCATTTAAGGCAATGCTGATGTCTAGTGTCGAATTACTGAATAATTTAACTATTTCAGTAATTGGACACTAGAGGGCAGCATTGCCTTACAAATAGAGCTCGACTGTGTAATGCAACTTTCACTGCCTGCGCTTTTCTGGATGTTTCAGGCTTCTACAAGAAACCCACGTCATACAACCTACTGTTTTATACTTCACCTATCTCATAAGTGATTACAACACTACTACCACTAATAATAATAATGTTCATAGCAGGTTAAACATGACAGAATAAATCCAGAATTGGACACTACATTGCGACTTTGTATGATTTTAAATAGAAATCTTGCTCTAATCTTTTTTCTATAAATTCATGTTAAAACTACTAATTTCAGTGATTAATATAATGCAATTTCACAGCACTTTCAGTCTGTTACGACTGGCTCAAGTTATAAGAAACAGGAGACCATGCAGTGGTAAAAGTGCATAAAAAGGAATATTTATTAACAAAAACAACAATGGATTGTGGATGTCAGTATCAGTGATGTAATGCTGATGCTTGGATGTGTTGTATGAGTGCATATGGAACAGTTGAAGTGCAAAAACAAGACAAACTCAAATGTGCAAAAGTAGAGAAGCTGAGGCCTGGCAACAAAACCCCACAAGCATCAAGAAGGCAGAGTGGATGCTGAAGGCGACCCAGAAGGTGGAGATAGCCAGGTTCAAATACTCTGCGCTCCAAATCAATGGATCAGCAACACCTGCAAAGAAGAGGAGCACAAAGACAGAGAAAAGCAACACCAGCAGCCCAGCCCTTAAGTCCCAGGGCAGCAGCAAGCCTTTTTATGAGCTCATGCATCACACAAGAATCATAATACTGCTATGCATAAATTCTGTTCAAAATCATAGTAACCTTAAAATGTTCCCTCTACACGAGGTTTAATGGTTTTAAACTTTTACCTTTAATTGCCAGCACAATCAATAGGGCAGTCCAAGGACTTGACCTTGTCCAACATGTGGAGTTCCAAAACGACTGCCTTTGCTTTTTTTTGTGCTATGCGACTAGGTAAAGCAAAACCTGCATTAAGAACAGCTTCAAAGTTTTAACAACATACATTTTAATCATTATTCAAATTCAAAAATACTGTTTTGATCCAAAGGGAAACTAGATAATATGAATACAAATAAATAATATTCCAATTGCTAAAGTGTTACTTTTACATTATTACTTTTGGATGTAGTATCCACCAATTTAACTATTAAACTTTCATAAAAGCTGTCTTAATGCAAGAAACGAAACCCCTAAATACATGACTAAATATCAATGAACTTTAAACAACTAAAAAGGTTTTGTTAACTTTTCACATAAAGCTGCAATAACAGCTACTAAGATACTTTTGATTAAATTGGAATACTAATGTTTACATTATAAAGTGATTTTATTCATATTTTATAAAAAATTTTTTTCATGTTTTAAAGATTTCAATTAATTTTGATGAAGAAAGCAAAACCTTTTTTCAATGTTCATAATGTCACATGATTGCAACAGCTTAAAACCACACATTACACCCTCATGATTACAAGCTAAAACCACACATTATACCCTCATGATCACTAAAATATGTAGGCACAACTACTGCCTCCACTTTATATGTCTTTGATTTAACATAAACATGATCTATCAAAGTATCTTTTTCAGTGGTTGCTTCTACAACCATTTGGAGGTATCCTTTATCACAAACAAATTTTGTGATAATTGATGACTTCAAAATATTGTCATTAAAATCTCCAATCAGTGCAATGGTGTCACTTTGTTTCTCAAGCCAATCAAGTAACTGACCTAAATTATTTTAAATAGTGACAGAGGGTATAGTGGCGGTCGGTAATTACCCCAAGCACCATGTTAAAACTACAAAACCGATACACTAAACACTCCAAATTCAGTTCTGGTTGCTGTAGGATTTCAAATTCTACATCGTCTGCACAATAGATGCCAACACCACCATGTTGTTGGTCTTGCAACGCAATCAGTTCAGGATGCCTACTAGTATATGACAAACATCGTGGACGGTTAGTGAAGCTATAACCATCTATCTTTACTGTATCCGTGTGGGTTGAAGACACCCATGTTTCTGTTATGGCTATGCATTTTGGTTTCCAATGTTCTGTATAACAGGATAAATCTTTTACATGCCGATTCAAACTTTGCACATTCATTAGGAATACAGTAAAAACAGATGTGTTAAATCGATCCAATTGAATTGATTCACTTAAAAGAGGTGTCATACTCTGAAGAGAAACCAAAATCTCATCCTTACAATATATCTTTTTCTCATTAAAATCTTGAATCGTCAATCCTAAAACACTTCTTACACGACTTATCGCGACATAAGCTTGTCCCGGTGCAAATATTTTACTAAAAGAAACAACAGCTTCGTCAACAGTTAGTCCTTGAACTTTGTGTACTGTACATGCCCATGCCAACCTGAGTGGAAATTGTCGCCGCATGCCACCTTTAATGGTGGCTCTCTCCTCCTCAGGTCCAATGGCTGTGGATCCAGCCAAATCTGATGATGCATAGTGGCAACTCTTCCTCTTCTGCATGCCTACACGTTCATTATCAAATTTAACATATACCACGTTAGGAAACTTGTCCTTTTCTGGTATTAATATTTCTGTAACAGTACCACAAACACCATTAACCAAACCGTCGCTAACGTCCACATTTTTACACAACATAACACGCGCTCCTTTACCCAATAACAAGACTTCTGATAAGCAAGTATTTGAAGCTTTCGCATGATTTCCTTCCAACAACCTCAATTTTCCTGTTTTTTTATCATTGACATAGTCCTGTGCCCCAATGCTAACAAATTCAGGACAAGTCTCATATAATCGGTGAATATTGTGCTCATTTACTTGTTTGTTGGTTGCAAATATGTGCAAGGCTGAGCTAACCTCACCTGTTTCACAACGTTTTAAAATCTGTAAATCATCAGCCAATATTGGTGTGCCTTTGGAGTGAGTTCTCATCCTGTTTAGCAGTTGAGAAAACACAGCATCTTTTTGTCTAACTATTTCAGTTAACTCTACAATTTTAAATAATTCTGACCATATATTTGTGGCAACACCATCAGAATAAAGTGGTTTACCTTTCACAGGTGGAAGCTGGTACATATCACCGACCACAATTATACTAATATTTCCATATGATTTTACGGTTTGTTTTATCTGACGCAATCGACCATGAACATACGATAAGAGATTGTGATCAACCATCGATATTTCATCTATAATAAGAAGCTGGAGATCACAATATTTGACACGCAACGAATTTAATTTCTCTTCACTCAAAGGAGTATACGGTAGGCGTACATCCTTTCCAATAGAAAATGTGGTGTGGATTGTTGTTGCTTCTAAATTATATGCGGCAATGCCGGTGGGAGCTGTCAGTAACACGCATGTGTTGTCAGGAGACTGACACACAGTGGACAATAACCGTTTGGATTCATATTCAATTGCCTTGATTAAATGACTTTTTCCTGTGCCAGCACCACCTGTAATAAAAATATGCAGTGGTTCGGGATTTTTTCCATTAACTTTGGCTAGACACCACTGCCTGATTTGATAAAAAACAGAGAACTGTTTTTCATTCAAAGATCTAATTAATGCAAGGCCTTCAGTTCTAGTAATTTTTCTTTTCTCGAATACTGAAAATTCTTTACACTGCAGACTTAAATCAGGGATTTGTTCCGGGTCACTGTTTTCTATTTGTCTTTCTCGTTGTAATTCCACACATTCCAATCGTTCCAATTCAACCTCAGGACACAATTCAGCCCATGCATCTTCCAGCATTACATCACCGGTAACATTGTCCACAGCCTCAAAATGATCAGATTCCACCTCAAATTCACTCCTATTTAAATCTACAACAGACTTTACTGAATGCCTTGTTCCATCAACAAAACTAATCACACCAGTTCGATAAAAGTCACCAAAGGTTTCACAATGTGCAGGTTTCAGTTCACTATCAAAGCGATAAGGCAGAAATAGCTGCATTATGCTTTGATAAAACCTTTCTGGCTCTTTTGTTTCAGAGAAACGTGCATAACGAACAACTGCTGGTTTTGTCCGAGTTCTTTTCACAACAAATCCAAAATTCTTATTCAATTTTACTGGATTTCTACACTTCTCATTTTTGGACAAAACGCGATACTCTGAAGCAAACTTAGCCAGGCACATATCAGGAAACACATCATCATTCGGCCTGTTCTTATAGCGGTCAACTATACCAGTCATCCACATGTCTTCTGGGGTAAGATCCTGTAATGTAGCTTTTTGTTTCAAAACAGAAATTGGTAAACTCATTTTCACAATATTATCACCTGTTGGAATAAAAACAACTTTCCGAGAACACTCCTTTAAATGCATGTTGGTGAGTCTATACACTGCTTCCTGGGCAGAAACATCACGATTATGCAAATAGACACTACCAAGTCTCTTTAAAGCCTCTTTAGCACTAACATTACCTTCTTTCGCTGCTTCTCTTTGTGCATTTCCTAGAAGAAGACCAATTTCACGTTCACTTTTTGACATATAAGATACAATATAAACACAACATGCATATGCATCAACACAATACTGGATATCAATATTTGCATCCCAAGCTTTTAACAGCGGTCTACTATATTGATTAATCCAGATTTCATTAATTTGCCTTTTCAACACCACATGTGTATTCCTACTAAATCGTTTATATGCCGTTTCAAATACATATTGATTCATGAACAAGCCTTCAAACAATTCTTCCACAGTATTATATGGACAGTTGTCACCTGAAATGGCATTCTTTATTTTTGTTAAAATATTGTTCGCTACATCGCTGTCCATTTGTTCCGGACGCGTCTTATTCTTAACAAGACATTCACAATCTGCACTACCATCAGTTTTATCCAAATTGCATGTACAAGTCTTGACCGGATCTTGATATTTTTCACCACGACATATAAACGTGCGACACGACACAGGCCTAGGGAAATTAAAACGACACACAGTCTTTTTCTTTTTACAAGTTTTTGAATGTCGTTTTGAATGCTGTTGTACAGATGTAACTACTTCAGACAACACATCTTCTTCGGATGGAATTTCACATGTCACATACTTATCAATAAATGCAATGACCTCTTCATCTGTGTTCTTGTCCAAAATTGGAGCACCAGAAATCCAAAAAAGGCAATGGCAATGAGGAGAGCCACGCTGCTGAAATTCTACACGATAATAGTAGTCTTCAATTTTTCCAATTGGATGAGCAGGAGACATGAGGACTTCTCTTACAAAAACATGCCATCTAAAATCAAACATTCTAGCAGCAGTAACAGGGTTTCGACGCAACAATTCACACTTCTCTGCCCATTGCAACTGTTCTAAAGTCTGCGTTCGCCCTTCCTGCTTTAAGATGCTATAAAGCAGATTAGTCCATCTCATATCTGCAGACGAAAACGAAGCAAACCATGTGGGTTTCCCCAACATTCTAACACAAGCTAGCAAGTCGCGTTGAGCCGTCTGCCAGAAAGCTGGTGTGCCTCGAATAGGTTTCAAGAAACGATAGCCATCATCAAACTCCAACAACTTACTTATGGACTGTTCATCTCTTAAAACCTCACTCATATTTTGAGGTGTACGACTTGTACCTTTACGTAAAGCTATTGACACTTTAGACACAACCTGCTCCAGTTCCGACATGTACTGTGCAAAGAAAATATATTCCACATTACGTGCAAATCTACCATCAGCATGAAGAAGTCTGTTATTAAAATAACGACTCAAAGTCAAACGATACTGCCGCTTTTCATGGTATGTGTTAAAACCCGATGGGAACAATACAGGGAAACATTTTGCTTCGTTAGTACAATCAGAAAGTAGTTTTATAGGATTATTATTTTCCCCTGGTGCTACATTCAACACATTGTCAACATAAAGATCCAACGCTTCTTGTCCTATATCTACCGGCATAAGACAAGTGTCCTGGAACATGCAGTGTTGCTGTCTGTCATGTAAAAGGTCATCATCATTTTCATCTATGGACAGGTCCTCATTTTCTTCATTAACACTATTTTTGTTTAAAACAGAATTATTATCTTCCTGACAAAACTCATTGATCCAAGAATCATTGAACTCTACATTTTTATAATGAAAGTTGCAATGTTTCAAGTACCAAAGAGCTTCCTGGACATGCATTGAGTCAACATACTGATAATCATAATGACCTTTGTATGTCAATTTACGCTTTAACTTAACAGGTAACAAAGACCCTTCCATATTACTACGCGGTAGAATACTGCAGGTTTCAGCGACATTTGCAGGGACGCAAGTAACGGGACCATGCACTCCATTTTGTCCACCTTTGGGCAAAGCCAACATTTTCATAAACGGTATATGTAAAGCTATTAAATGTTGCTCCAAAGTATTCAAGCATGCCAACTGAGGTGGGATTTCATCAACAGTCAAATTATTGCATGAACTTTCTGGGGGCATTTGACCTTTGCTAATTTTGTGATGACAACAGTAACAGATATACAACTTATTTCGACGGGTTTTGAGATTGCATGGTGAAATGCACGCATTGTTACAAATATGCACATAATCATCACTTATACATTTATCTACAATTAACGACATTTCTTTAGTTTTCCTGTACGAATTTTTGTTACAATTCAACACCTGATGTTTGAACAACAACCGAAAGCACACGCAACACACAAAATTGGGCCCCTCTTTTACTTTGTCCAAAAAATGTGCAACAACAAATTCAAACTCTTTTGACTTTATTTTAATCTCCTGTCTTTTTAGCTCTACATTTGATATTATGCGGCTCTTATGTTGTGGATTAAGGTATTGCTTTCTACTTAAGTGTTTAATGTTTTCTCTGTGAAATTTGTTGTCATTATATTTCGCAATGCTCATCTGCTTAAGTTTTTCTCTGTGAGATTTGTTGTCATTATATTTCGCAATGCTCATGTGCTTAAGTTTTTCTCTGTGAGATTTGTTGTCATTATATTTCGCAATGCTAATTTGCTTTAGTTTTTTTTGGTAAGTCTCATCATCATGATATTTATTTCGAATCCATTTTCTTTTTTGTTCCTTGTATTGCAAATTTTTCTTGTATGTATTTCTTTTATTAGATTTAAATTTTTGCCTATATTCCATTTTAGTTCTATATTTAGTGGTTTTTCTCTGATTCTTTTTTTGTCTTAAATACATAGAAAAACTGTAATCTGCTTTATCTCTTAAAACAGTTTGCTGTGCATTTTTCTGAACTTGTGGAGATCTTGTACGAATGTGTTGTTTCTTTAACGAAACATTTTCTTCACAAAGTCCAAAGCAAAAGTCTTTATCACCTTGCTTTGCACAAATAACGACGTCAAAATGGTCATCACAGTTCTGCAAATATATTGCTTCATTGGTCAAATGACTACTATTTGAATTATATTTGGTCCACTGTGTGCCGTTAAATACATATATATCCAGTCCTAACATATTGGCGGCAGATTTAAACTCAATTTCTGTAGCACAGTGACCCACGTACTTCATCTGTGACTGGTTAACATATTCTGTCACAGAAGCAAAATCTTTTTCCAAATATTTTTCGCATTCTTCTGTAGTATTGGTCATGTGTGAAATAACAGCGAGTCTAATTTTACGGTGATTTTTCTCAGAAGCACTAAGTGCATAGGCTACAGCTCGGAAAAAACTGTTACCATCATTTATAATATTTTTAGTCTTACACACATGTCCCAAAGGCCCACGCAATATTACTTTTTGAAAATTATGTTCTTCAAAATCTATTTTTAAATTCTTACACAAACTTTTAGCAGTAACTTCAGAGATGGGAGTAAATAGTGAAGTATTTTGGTTATCTTGTAAAATGCCCACGCACTCGTCTTCGACGGAAGTCTCTGTTTTTACTTTCTTTATACACGCAATATTTTGTTCTGCTGTAACTTGCCGAGTTTTATATTCCCCAGAAAGATCGCTATTCATGCAATAACCATAACATGTTTGTGACCGAGGCTGTTTCACACAAGTAACCGTCTCATAATGATTACCGCTAATATTTTGCAAATAAAGAGCATGATTGGACAAACTACTCAAAGAACTGTATTCAAGCCATTTATCGTCACAAAATGTGAAAATGTTAACACCAAAATAATCAGCTGAAGCCTTAATTTCTACTTCAGTTGCCCAACTGCCAACATATTGCATCCTTGAAACAGCAATATATTGTGATATGGAGGAATACTCACTTCTTAAAATGCTATCATATGTGTGAGAATTCCTTTGTAACTGTTTAACAACAGCAAGCCTAATTTTGCGATGATTTTTCTGGGTGCCACTGATGGCTTGACTAAGTGCTCTGAAAAAGCAGTTTCCATCTCCAACAATTTTTTCCGTCCGACATGGCACACCCAGTTCCCCGACCACAGAAGATACAGAATTTCCCCGTTGATACTCCACATTCAACTTTCCACACAGTGACCGCGCAATCTCTTCAGAGACAGGGTTAAAATACAATACCTTACTTTGGACACCAGTAACAACTACATCATCATCCATGTCTGACATGTCAAGTTGGGATGAATGTTCTCCACAAGAATCGTCCTGCATATCAACACTTGTAAAGGTGTGATCAAAAACAGCACTGCTCCCTGGAACAGCAGCTGCATGTTCAGATGCAATTTTACTTGAGCCCGTCTGAACAATATCAACTCCACTGATCTCAAATAATTTGGGAGTGACATTCAGTTGACTAGAAAACCTTTCAATGTACACAAAAACATCATCAAGAGTGTTGAAGTAAAGGACAACACTCTTTCCATTTGAATGTACCATGCCGTCGGTGTTACGTGCATGAGAGTCCACAACAGCATAACGTCCATTAGAACTAATAAGGGCACAAGTACTGCCACTTATTGTAATAAAGCTGGTTTCATATTTTGCACACATCTTACTGAGTCCATCCCAAAGACTAGTGTGCACACCTGATTCAAGAAGATCTGGATCCAGTGTATCAATAGCTCCAGCAACATAGTCACCATAAGCATACTCAAAACTTTGCCCATCAACATGCATCTTTTTAGGCAAGTCTGGAACACAGAGAAGCTGACTTCCACCACTGATTAAATTGTTGTCACGCAAAAATGTATATAGCTGATCACCCAAAACAACTACATCATCCAATATGTCAGCATTCCATGAAAAAACGCTGTCCAGTGTGTGCTTTGTTAAAGCAACAGCACTTATGGCTGTACACTGAACCCCGGCATATTTAAACTGAACATCACCCTGATGAAACGATCCACTGAGTGATGCGACATGGCTACTTGCACTATGGCATGCATCTGTAGCCTGTCTGTCAGCAGTAACTGCTGCACATGTCTCCACATTACTGTACATCTCTTGTACAGAAATAGCAGAGATTCCGTACTCGATCGCATTTAATGATTCCCTGAGGTTAAGAAGGTGAATCATTAAATCATTTAAACACGTGTTAAACACGACTACCGACGTACCAGATTGAGATGCCAACCCCTGTGAATTCCGTGTTCCAAAGTCCACGACGACAAAGTAGTCTCCATGCTGGATTATCAAGCTAGTTGCACCATGAAGACTAAAGATACACATTCCATCTCTCAACAAGTACTTATTTAACATTTCATACAGTTCCTCTTCCTGCTCAAAACCAAATGTCCCAAACACAATGTTTCCAGTTACTACTTTCCACTTTCGACCAAAAATAGTCAGATCTTCAACCAGCTCGCACAACTCCGGCTTTGGACCTCTGTTTGGTCTCTCTCGAGCAACATATTCCGCCAACTTCCGACCTTCTACACCGACTTCATCTACATCTGACGTCTTCCAGGTACAGACGGGAGAAATGTGGTGTTTTATTGCTGCTACAACACTACATGACATTATGGTATCAGAGCTATAGTGATTACTACCAAAAAATGTCCCTGCAACAAGAGACGGTGGCAGCCCCGTTGAACACCTGCAAGGAACGGGGTTAACAGCCTGACCTTTGGGTGATGTTTGCGTGCGCTGGAAGTCGGCCACGTCCTCAGGCGTCTAGAGTGAAAATATGAAAACCATGACATTTGTACATCCTCATTTGGTAATGACTTTTCCTTAAATGTAATAACATTAGCATAATTGCAACTAACAATTATTTCAATCAAATTAAAAAAAGAAAATATCCACATTGTGCTAATGTTTCATTCCAGTCTGTTTTATACAATATATATGTAAACCAAATAAGAAATTATTTAAGACTATTGTAGTGAAATTCCACAATAATATGGATGGGTTTTAGCGCAGTCTAATGGTTACCTACAAATGTTACAGGAAACTTGAAATTGCCCTCAGTCTAACTCTGCTGTAGTAAATCACACAGTCCCATTCTCTTCCCAAAAAGTTATTAGTATATTAGTAAAAAGTACATTACAAAGCTTACAGAGAAATTATTGTTTAATTTTAAATGGAAAAAATGTTTTCAATACAATTTCTCCTAAATTACTCTTTTAAATCTTTTGACTTTATAGCAAATGGCCTTTTTTGACCCAAAATAGTCCAGTTCATGATTACTAAATTAGTTAATTACTTCAGAAATTGATTCATTGTGAGCAATCTAATTAATTGCTTGAGCCTCAATTGTTACTTTTAGTCCAATATGTCCCTGAAAAAGACATCCATCCATCCTCTTCCGCTAATCTCGGGTTGGGCATAGCAGCTTCAGAAGGGAGACCTTGAAAAATATCTACATTTAACGTTTCAATCTCTCCTGACTGCAAATTGATTCCTTTTTATGCACAACAGATTTATTACATAAGCCAATGACAATAATTTGGAAGAGAATCTGATTTATGTTATGAAAATTGTAGAATGAAAGGAACAACACTCAGACAACATTTTTTATTAATACACACTGAAGGACACATTACCCCCTGGCCAGAAGGAACCTCCAAGCGACAGGCAGGTCCCGAAGCAGGAGAGTCACGAGGACAAGCAGGACGAGCATCAGACACCAGCAACCTGGGCAACTTAAGCACAACCTACAAATAAATGACACAAAAACATAACAATAAGCTGATTTTGCACAAGATCAACAAAGATACAATGTCAAATGTTTTCAATAAAACACTTGACACTGTTCAACATTCATTACACTTTTAACTTTAATGTGCAAAACACTTACAGTGTTAGTAGCAGGAGTTACACAAGATACAGGAGAAACCTAAAGGAGAAACGAAGAAAAGAACAGTTAAATAACATAAAATCATCTGAACTAAAAATAATTAATTAGGTTATGCTTTTACAAACTTTCTGTCTCGTGCGCCTAGACTTTGAGACAGCTGTTTTTTTTTGATGTTCCACAGGCTTTGTCTGTAATATCGCAAACAACATTGCAGATTCATGTTATATATAAAAGCAAATAATGACACTGTTAATAGTTGCAGCATTCTGCTAATTACCTCGGTGCCTGTGCGAACATCTGGAACGGCCGATGGAGAGACTGTTTCCATGGCCACCAAGATAGCGGGTGAGAAACGGACAGGATTGGACGGGATGGCACACTCCGATAAAGCCACAGGAGTGTCGTCCCGCTATAAGACCAACATATTAATTATTAAGATACCAGTGACATTGAAAATTACATCTTATACAGAGCTGCAAGCTTCACGCACCTGGTGATGAACCACTCTTTTCTTGGGTGAATCAGATAAACAGTCGGATTCTCCCGAGAGGTTCCTCTGCAAAGGTAGATGACATATAAGATTTTTGGGATGACTAGCAATAGTTAAACAAACATCTTCCTTCCACTGCAAGCAAAAATAAAAAACTCATACCTTCCTGCCGGATCTCACGAGCGTCCATTCGGTAGGGAGAGGAGAAGAAGGACGAGAACGTTCCTGTCCCTTAACCACAACACGGGGCGCAAACCTCGGTTTGTAAGGAGGAGTTGCCGGACTTTGCACCAGTGGCTTTGGTGCTGACAACTCCAGGAACTGATAGGAAAACATCCAAATCAGTTCTTTGAGGATCTGCATCCCGTGGCTGTCGCTCAAGTGGATCTGCACATATTAACAGTAATCATCAGAGATAAAATTAATATTTCATATAAATTCAAAATTTTTCCTTACTGTGTTTAAAATTAACATTTACTCACGCCATCAGGACACCACAGATGGCGACGGCCCAGAGGAAAGTTGTCAGCGATTGGATAGTACCGAATCCCTAAAAACATCATGATAAAATGAAAAGAAATTTTCAAACATTCACCAAAAAAAGAACATAATGAGAAATATTTTAATACATACCTAGCTTTGCCGACCTGCGGTGGAATTCCTGCTGGAACCACTCCTGCTTCTCTCTGGACTCAGTCAGGCGGGGGACGAAGCCGGTACAAAAAACCTACAAAAATAACATATTTAGACATTTATATTGCCCATGAACCTATTAAGAAATTGATATTTATGTGTTCCTCCATCCCAGTCCTCAGTGACCATTGCTCTGCATGCTTTAGATGTGTCTCTGAAGGCAAATACCTAAAACATGCAGGGCAGCACTCTGTGAACCAGCATTAAGAACCACTTTAAATCAACCATTGTTATTACCTTAGGCCAACGAGAACAGACAGCCAATAGGTACCGCTCAAATTCCTGTCCGGCTTCTTCTGGGTGACGACTGGCCGTAAGGTTGTTTGATGGAGCCATGATGCAGACAGCGTCAGGCTCTCGAGGTACGACGGCATTCAACACCTCGAGACGCAGGTCGGCTGCGTGAGCACCAGGAGTCGAAATAAATCCAAATTGCAAGCAGCCGCTTGCCATCTCAACAATGCCGTCCACAAAAGAGCGCAAGTGGGACGCACCAATCAGAAGAACAAACTAAAATAGAAAAAACACAGCAAGATAAGATTTATGCCTACATATTCTATTTGAAATCATTGCTCATTTTACTTACTTTCTTATTGGGCAATCCCTCTGGAACGACCAGCTTGTGACAGTGATTAGTCACTTCACTAACTGGCCATTTTCGCACAGCGTGCCGCACGCCTGTGCCACGCTCTAAAAAATAACAAAAATCCAAAAAGAAATACAAATTATTTAAAGAAATATGCACTATGCACTCTGGATATTTCATTTGACATAGAAATATGACATAAAATTTAAAGAAATGTAATTAAATTTAACACTGACGTGGTTCAAAGTCGCTGGAGGCCTTGGGTATCCCAACTCGTTCGAGCCGGACTGCCTCTACTCTCCTTTTTGCAGCTTCCGATCGACGATGGGACTTTCCTCGAGGCATCTACATTTTGACATGAAATAATTCAGTACTATGAATATAGATAATTACAACAATATAAATATTAAACAGTTATATATATACATACATACAATCAAGACTCAATGCACAGCTTCAGTAATTATAACTAAAACCTGCGAACAGGCTTAATCATAAAATATTAATCAGTAATCTGATGTGCAAAATGTAATGTGTTGACTGTGTGTACTATTACATTGCAATTTTGTGTTTTAATGATGCAAAACACTTTCAAATGCCTTGTTGCTAAAAGGCACTTTACAAATAATATGTGTTAACCATCGTTTTTCACAGTTGTTGCATTGTGAAAAGAACCCATGATATGCGAAATCCGTGGAGTAGTTACCTTTATTTTTTTTTAATTATTATGTAGCATAATTAAAGACCCTACATTGAAACCAACAAACAAAACCTGTTTTCAGGCCCATTTTACAACAAATATAACGCTTTCTTAAAAATAACTACAGTAAAATAATAATTTTAATCATCAATACAAAGTACAGTAATACAAATTGTGACTCGTGTATTTCACTGTGCCTCTGACTGTGAAGCTGCGACCTGAATCCGCTCTCTAGTGTCTTTTTCTTCTGAAGTCTGTGGTGCAGGTGTGTTTTTTTCGATAGAAGAACATACTTATCAATAGTTGTCGCTCTTTTTTTTCTTCTGGGCAAAAACATTCATAATAATTTGCCAAGCTGTATTACGTATATTTAAATACTGTAACGTTATTGGCGCGCAGGTAGAGAAGAAGCGCGGAGATTGTTTAGCAAATCAGGACACAGTACACAATGAACTGTTAAAAAAACTGCTAAAAAAAAACCGCTAAGCAGACACAGCGAGGCACGGCAGGACAAAAAAAAAACACAAAGACGTGGGGAAAAACTATCGGCTCTGGCACTTTCAGAGCACAAGCACAACGACAGGGAGGCGGAGAGACAGCGATATACTGTAGAAAAAAACCCGGCTCCCAAATAGGATCCTAAAACGGCTCCCATTGTGGAGCTGGTTCCAATCGTTCACTTCAAAGAGCCGGCTCTTAGAGCCGGATCGTTCGCGACCGACACATCACTAGCGGGTTCACTGTATAAGCACCAATGAAATCTGTGATTATAAGTGAATAAGCAGCTGTTGTCTTTTAGGTGTGCCTTTTTCTAATTGAGGAAAATAACATTAAACACAACTATATACTCTCCGTCTTCTTTTAATTTAGACATTTTGTAAAAATCAAACAACCGTAAAACATAGCAGTTAACAGCACGAGCTACGAGCACGAGCTACGAGCACGAGCTACGAGCACGAGCTACGAGCACGAGCTACGAGCACGAGCTACGAGCACGAGCTACGAGCACGAGCTACGAGCACGAGCTACGAGCACGAGCTACGTGCTAACAGCACGAGGACGGAGAGACAGCCTGAATCTCTATGAAGCACTACAGGCCCCACAGAGAGTACAGAAACGATTCAGAATGAGGGAAAAAAGCTATTTATATATATAAAAAATACTTAACTCTTGATTAAAATTAGAAACTTGACATTTTAACGCGCCTCTTTGGCTGCAGCGCGCTGCCGACACAGATCTTGACAAGTCAACAACTTTGCTCAAGCCCCACGTAACCGACGATTAGCAACGGTTCTAGGCTTATATTTATTAACATCAGTAGCGGATATTACTGAAGTGCATGCAATAGTTTATATTATGTACAGCGCTGTATTTTAACAAACTGACATTCATCACATCTTTATTAAAATATGCAAAATCTTACCTCGACGGAAAAAGCTTCAAAGCAATCAGAAAGACTCCTGTTTGAAACTGGCGAGGATTTTATGAAACTCTCACTGAGAACTTCACTAAATCGGGGTCTGTAAAAGACTAATTCAAAAATCAGCGTGCAGAAGGCTAGAGAGGTTTACCAACCAATCAGATTCTTCTTCTTCTTCTTCTTCTTTTCTATTATGGCGGATCACAAGCAACTTTAAGGTGCATACCGCCACCTACTGTACATGAGTGTGTAGAAACATTACTTCACATCTATTAAATTCTATTTTTTAATTTTGTATTCTTAAGATAAATAAACAATGCTTTCCTTAATTTGTGAATATCTGTTATGTTTCCTTCATTTACTAATATACCTTTAAGATTCCATTCATGCCCCATATTTCTAACTATTCTCTTTAATTCTTCCCTTTCGAGTTCATTTGACTTACATTTCATCAATATGTGTTCTACATTTTCTTTCTCTCCACATCTCTCACATTTATCATTATTTTTCCTCCCTATTGTATAAAGCATGTCATTTAAGTAGGTATGATCTACTCTTAATCTACTAATTATTATTTCTTCTCTTCTGTTTCTTTCATTAATGCTTCAAGTTCGAACTGACTTTTGTACTTCATATAATCTTCTTCCTTTCTTATCTTCATTCCACATTTCTTGCCATTTCTCCATTTCTTTACTTTTAATAAGTGATTTCCCTTCCCCTTTTCCAAAAGGAATTGAAATTGTTATTTCCCCCTCTAAAGCCCTTTTAGCTAATTTATCTGCCTTTTCATTGCCTTTTACTCCTTCATGTGCTGGCACCCAACAAAACCAAACATCAATGCCACCCCTATATAATCTAAATAAAATATGATGAATTTCTAATATAAAATCTTTTCTATCGTTTCCTTCTCCCTTAATACTTTCTACTACTGCTTTGGAATCTGTGCACACCACCACCCTGTCTGGTCGGACCTCCTCAACCCATTGCAAGCTTAATATAACTGCCACCATTTCTGCTGTAAAAACCGACAAATGATCTGATATTCTTTTAGAAATACATTTTTTAAACTCTGATATATATATTCCTATTCCCACATATCCTTTTAGATTCTTAGATCCATCTGTATAAATTTTAAGATAATTGTTATATGTATTTCTTAAATAAATATCAGTCTTGATCCCTATTTCATTTAAATTCCAATCATTTTTCATTGTATTAATTTTCAAATCTACATTAACCTCTGGTATTAACCATGGAGGAATAACGCTAATTGGATTAAAATGAGCTATTTCCTTGTCCTCTAATCCATACATTTTAATCCATTTCCTAACCATCCATCCAAATCCATTACTTTGGAACTTGTTTATTTATGACATCTTACATTACATTTTGACAAGTGAAAGTTACTCTCAAAATATCTCAAATGATGTCACTTCATCTGTTATTTAACGGGACACATATCTATTATCATAATTTAACATATCTGAACGTAATTATTTTAAGATATCTTAAATGGATAAGCCATCTAATTAAAAATATCGCTAATTCATTTGGAGATATCTTAAAACAAATTTTGACTAGTTGCTGCAATAAGTCACACCATCCCCAAAATTGAATGTGGTGTATCTAATACAAGTAAATGTACCAAAGTTCATAAAACATTGTTATAAAAAGTATTATAAGTTAATGCCTGTCATTCACACAGTCTGTCACACACCCCAATATATTTGGGAATTGGGGGAAAAAAGCAGTAAAGATAACATCTCTAACTTTGTTTAACTATGCTGTAAGAAACTAGACATTTCTAACTTTTTGATGTGACTATTTACTTGTAGAAAAAAACACAGCGTTTATATTTTACTAAATTAATTCTGATCACTCCATTTTATTAGTTATTTCAACTAATAAATTTATCTAATTTAATAAAGATTAAATTAGAAGGAAATAGAAATAAATTAGAAATACTCCATTTTTCCAGAATCTTTGTTGCACTGGCCAGTGTGTGTACAAGTCATCTTCAAAGTATCCTTTGCGTCTCACTTCTCACTATCCCACCTGCTGCAGATGTTGCTGCTCCCTGTCTCTCCCTCCTTCAGCTCCTTAATCAACCGGTTCTGGTGTTGGTTCTTTGGGTTGTCCATACCATACTTTAACCACCATCCATGTTGCTCAATAAAAATAGAAACCAACAAAATAAATAAAATCTTCCCTTCCATCTAAGCTCTGTCAAAACCATAACACAGTTGTGTGACATCAACATTTATACCAAACTTACTTTTAGTCTGTTAATAGGTCCACTTTAGTTTTAGGGAAGGTCCACTTGGACCTTCCCTAAAACTTTAACTCAACTTCACATTAAACTACATTTTACCCTAGAACGGTTATCTTGTTTTATCATGTTACAAAAATGTAAAATGAATCCATTCAGAAAAGTAAAACCATTTTAATAGAACCATTTTGAAAAAAAACATACAAAAACACTGAACTTAAAGAAAAAAAAATTAATCTTCAGCAATGCAACTCATCTCTGAGACTTCTTCCTCCTCGTCCTGTGTCTGGGTCGTTGCATCAGTTTTTTCTGAAAGATTTTAGCATAAAAAAAGAATATCAAACAGGATACCCTGCGACCTGTCTGCTTTTTGCACACACATACCAAAGTAAAATTTTATAAAACCCAATTAACATGACTGTGGGAGGAACGTGGAGCAGGACTTGATGTCTTTCGTCTTAAAACTTGTAGTGTTTGGACTCAAACCTTGCTTCTCAAGCTCCTGCAAAACTCTATGCTCACTTACACAACATTTTCTGCTTTAAAATCTCTGCCAGGATCAAATATGAAGGGATAGCCAGTAGATGCTCACTAGACGGGGCTAAATATTAATACAATCATTATTTAACATCTAAATGAGTGAATGTCATTATTTTGTGAAGCTCATTTTTCAGTTTGATAGTTAACAGTTTTTTACATTTCTTTTATCAAAAGTGAATCTTTCCTTTTATTCTCAATGGATTTGTAAAAACAAAAAAAAAAATAAAACATCGAAGAAACAAAAAATAATTTCTGTATACACTACAAATACCTCATGATATACCATTATATCATATGTTAATTAAGATTAAAATATAAAACAAAAATAAAACCTATAATCAGCATGATATACTATAAATATACCTACCATCAACATAAAATGCTGTGCAGCCCTCCAATATTTCAATTTTTTGTTGGGCAGCAACCAATTTCTTGTTGGCATGCTCAACTTCATTGAGGAGATGCTGCACCCTCTTTTCCGAAGCCTTCAGCTGCCTGGCCTTTTTTTCTAGCGCTTCGAGGCTCAGCTGGAAAGCCTCATGCATGCTTTGTTGGATCGCTTCGCGGGAAGCTAGGGGATCTCTGCAATGGTACTGTAAAAAAAAATAAATTAACTGTTAAACACATTTTACAACAAACACTAATACTATACTTAACAGGACCATAAATAATAAATCCTATTAAACAACTAATAGGGAAACTATTCCATCACTCTAAATGCTTCATGTCACACATGCTTAGTTTGTGAAGAAAAGTTTAAAACAAAGAAAACATCTAAAGATAACTTAAACCTTGACACAGAAAATAAAGAAATTTTTTAAGAAAGTAGTCACATATGAAATACATAACAACTGGCTCTGCAGTTGTTATGTGTATAAGAACAGAAAAATAAGTTTACTCAAAGCTGCTAGAAAATAATTTTGTTGAATTATGTGGAAACAATTTCATCATTTTACTATTGCTTTCTCAGTTGATAGGTCTTCTCTTTTGCTTCACTTTTTTAGCATAATTCTATCAAAACTGAAATAATTTATTAGATATCAATATTTATATTACCTTTATTGTGTTGATGTTTAGGAATGTAATAGCAGAACAGCAAATTTGAACTTATGAATGCCTTCAACAAAATATTGTAATTGTATCTTTATGCAATATCAATAAAGAATTTAACTACTTCTTTCAAATGAAATTAGTCTTACATGAAACACATTTAAAGCTGCATTGATATCAAAGACATGTTTGCTTCAACTTCGAAACATATGCCCACAAAACGCGCCTTGGTCGTAGGGTTTACATTGAAGTGTCGGACGCGCTCAAAGCATTAACCGCTCAATACAGTTCAAATCACACAACGCCAAACGAAACGCACCGCGACAATCCTCGAGGTGATCCACATAGAAGTTCAATATAAACCACATGCGCCTGACAATCAAATCGCACCATTTATACCCACATGAATCCACTCCGCACTTAGGTTATGTTTCTTTCCCCGCACTTAGTTTTCTGGACTATACCATGTTTTATAGCTTTTTAATAATTAGCTGTAAAGTCTCCCGTATTAGCCGGGAACCACAGTTTATTTTACCCATCTTTCTAGCCATGCTCCAATATTAATATTTCCCTGTATTGCCCCCCATCCCCTCCATCTTCATCCCCTGACTTTACGCCGCGTTACTTCCTTTCTTCTGTCCCCCCAGTCTTACATTTATCCCACTACGTGAACTTACGTCCACCTGTCCGTAGTGTAATGGCGGCCCTCCCTCCCCCCTCCATTTTACGTAGGTAGTTGTACCCACTGGAGGCGAACGTTATGGAATTCTCTAACCTAAAACTTCACAGGTATGTTTTCATATCCAAAAAGAATTACCGTCATTCGAACTACTTAACACTACACAACCTCATACACAAATTTCCAAACACAATACTTTTTTAAACTTAGTTACCAACTAATATACTTACACAAGCCAGCTGGGCAGCATTTTGGACCGCTTTGAGGTCCGGGTCGCTTAATTTAAGTTTTAATGGAGAACATTCTGCCATTTTCTAGAAAACACAAAATATATAGACAATAACAACTATAAAGACAAAACGCAATAAAAACATTAACTTATTATTCAAATAATACCATAAAATACTTACGTCTCTGATTCAGTCGTACAATAAAAGAAAATGACCGCGAATCTGAGACTATACAAGACGAGCTAAAATAGGCGGGACTAAGAGAAAGACCCGCCCTTCTTCCCAAATTTAACTGGACAATGTTTGTGATGGACAACAAGATTTCCTTTCTTAATAACGCCCATTTCAGCCTTGAGCCTTATGATTATGACCCTCATATTATTTATGCAATTACAACACATATAAATTAACAATTACTGATAATAAAAAACATTGATACTTTCAAATCAATAATTAGATATGATTGGAAATAAAAAGCTTTACCAAGAAGTATTGCACCACTTTTGCAGGTAACTGTTCATACTTAAGCAACTATATATATTCCAAAAATAGCACAGTCTATATTACACACCACATCTGATACTCCACTGCAAACCTAGGTTAATCCATCAGCTATATCTGCCGACCTGCTCCAGAGTTTTTGTGCGTGGATGAGCGGTTGGGCTTGACTTAGGCAGCTAATATCTGCATGAGACACCAGACAAAGCATCAATTCAGTTGTTCAGATACACATTAATTCTCCCAAACCCTTTTACAAATCCGAAGCAGCCCATTAAATACAGAACAATGCATCTGTGGGATATAGGCTATGTTAATATATGATAATTCTGTAAATATAAATTGTTAGATATTGTCTGTTTTTTTGTTTTTACTAATTGTGTTTTGTGGGTTAGAGTACAAAGATTCAGTAATTTTGGTTACAAATAATATAAAGTATGTCGTACATCAGCAGACTGTTTTGTAACAATTTCAGTAATTCCCCACTTGGGGGCAGTATTAGTCCACATATGACAAAGAGATCGACGTGGAAACTGGGTTTTCCAACGGTGGGCCTGACATGCATAACACTACATTAACGAACCACAATTACAAATTACAAAAGCACTATAACATTAACAAAAGCACTACAACATTGACGAAACCACTACAACATTAATAAAATGGAAAGGGCATGTCACAGTTGGAGACCTGAGAGATCGCTGATTGGACGAGAGTGCTTTTGAAACCGGAAGTTATTGCTTGAGCGGGTCGGCCTCTTGTTGCGACACGTAATAGCGTCCGCCATATTGAAAGTGGCTTATCTACCGGCAAGCTAATACAAGTAAATGGACTAAATTTCGTAAAGTGCCGTCCTGCAAAGTATTTCAAGTTAATGAATGCCACTGACACAATCTCTCACACATTATTATATTTAGGAAAAAGATTAAACAAAACAAAAACAACGTATCGAACTTTTTGATGTTATTATTTAATTGTTTTGGGGCACAATAATTACATCAACAGCACTGTCAACCCTACAGGAAGTCCATGCTAATCCTTAACTATTAAACAGGAAATGAAAATAAATCATCTCCTGAAAGTAAGATTTCAAAGTTCTTTAAATTTTGGTTGGGTTCATACTGGACTGATAACTATTTGGAAGTCTCACTTGTGTAGGAAGTTGCAAATATTTTTAAATCTTTCACACAAAACTGTATGATATTGCCTTTATCTGTAAATAATTATTAATGGTGCTTAAAACACTGAAAATGTAATGAAAGTGTAATGCAAATCCTTGGATGTGTTGCATGAGTGCATATGGAACAGTTGAAGTGCAAAAACAAATACAAATTCAAATGTGCAAAAGGAGAGGACCTGTACACTTGTAGAGCTCCCAAGACACTCAGAAATTAAAATTAATGTCATAGTGCAAGTATCGCAGGAAGTCGGCCATTTTAGATTGAAGTTCATTTGACCTCGATTTTGACGTTTACAGCCTTCGTATTTGATCGAACTCCTCCTAGGGATTTCGATTGATCGGCTTCAAACTCGGTCAGTCTGATCATAAGGCATGTTTGATTTAAAGTTATCAAATTGGTGAGTTTTGGAGCATGTTGAAGGGGGGTTAGCAGGGGTCAAAGTTCCCCTGTGATCGACTGTGTAATATGTAATTACAAAGGGGATCCTTTGTCATTCCGTAGGGCAATGCTGCCCTCTGGTGTCGAATTACTGAAATTACTGAAATAGTTTCATTATTTCAGTAATTCGACACCAGAGGGCAGCATGGCCCTACGGAATGACAGTTCAATGTTGAATTAAAGAGGAAAAAATTAAATAATTTGTAATTCTAACACAAAAAATCACAGAGACACCAAAGTTAGAGATATTGATCATCCTCGGGTGTAGAATAATATCCAATGGTCAAATGATGACATCACGTAGGCCACGCCCTCTGACAACAGGAAGTCTTGTATTTTACTGTGAACGATCGATAACTTCTGCACCAAACTTTGCACGAGTGACCCTGGTGGGATCCTTGACGAACCTATGTCATCATATTATGACGTCATCTAAGCCCCGCCCCCTCAGAACAGGAAGTGCTATTTTTTTCCTTGGAAAGCTCTGTTTATGGCTCTCTTGACCTAATCAAGTTGATTCTGTGTTGGATGACAGATAGGAAGTTGATCTCGCTTGCTTTAAAGTGCCAAGAATTTTCAATGGCGGCAACGCCGTTCGTATACGTTTGCCTCTACATTCCACATATTTTGACCGAGCTGCATCAAACTTGGCCTGAGTGATCCTGGAGGCTTGCCCGTCAATCCTACGTCATCACATTTTAACGTCATCTAAGCCCCGCCCCCTGTGAACCGGAAGTGCCGTTTTTTTCCTTGGAAAGCTCTGTTTATGGCTCTCTTGACCTAATCAAGGTGATTCGAATGATAAACTCTGTCAATGCTCGCTGCTGGCTGAACCGTGTGGGCGTGGCCAAATGGCGAATATCAGTCCCTCGCCATATGCATACGTTTGGCTCTTATTCACGCATAGATCATCCGATTCGCGCCAAACTGGATATGTATGACCTTTGTTCACCTCTAAAGAGCCCAACGAGGTTGAAATGTAATTTGGCTCCACTGCGCCCCCTAAGTTAATACATCGGCTGTATATCCTCGATGCATCGACCGATCTGCACCAGATATTTTGACAGTCGTCAGGGAGCGCTGCCGAACGCATTCACGCATGTCGCCTGGTGGACGGGCGTGGAAAATGCGCGACAGCTTCTGCGGTGGCTAGCGGGCGGCGGTGCTGAAAACTGCGGCAGAGCTTCTGCGGTGGGGAGTTGGCTGCGGCTCTGGAAATCGTGCGAGAGCTTCTGCGGTGGCCGGAACCCCCGCGGTGGCCAATAGGCCGGAGCGGCGCTTGCTGCGAGGGCCGCTCGAGGCTGCTTGCAGCTTTAATTATTATTATTATTCTTCCCACCTCTTCGTGCGCCTTTTTGGGGGCTTTATCTTATTCAAAAACTCACCAAACTTGGCGGTCGCATAAAACGAGTTTTAAATTTAAGTACTGTAAGGTCGTCGCAAAAATCGCAAAAAAAATTGCTCAACGGCAGCAACTAGCAATTTTCAAAAGACCCATTGCTATTCACTTACTTCATCGTAGAGACTTGAAATTCGGTACAGTTGTAGAGCTCACTAAGACGCTCAGAATTTACAAGTAATGTCATAGTGCAACTATCACAGGAAGTCGGCCATGTTGGATTGAAGGTCCATTTCGGACCCTGATTTGGCCGTTTACAGCCTTCGTATTTGATCGAACTCCTCCTAGGGATTTCGATTGATCGGCTTCAAACTCGGTCAGTCTGATCATAAGGCATGTCTGATTTAAAGTTATCAAATTGGTGAGTTTTGGAGCATGTTGAAGGGGGGTTACCAGGGGTCAAAGTTCACCTACACGCCATGAAACAAAAACCTCTTATATTTCCTATACAAAAACACATAGAGGGACCAAACTTTCAGTGATTGATCGGCATCGGGTGTCCTATAATACCCTGCAGTGAAATTTTTTTTTTACGTAGGCCACGCCCCCTGAGAGCAGGAAGTGTAATGTTTTACTGTGAACGGTCGCTATCTTAGCCCTTTGACCTAATCAACATGAAACTGTGTCCAGAGACAGAAGACATGTTGGTGTGTTGTGGATTCCAACCCCGACCGGCTGCGATGAAGCAGGTGGGCGTGGCGGCGTTGCGAACGCCATCGAATTTCGTTTGGCTCTGAATTCCACAGTTTCGGGGTGAGCTGCTCCAAACTCACTAGGATGGATCCTTATCCATCCCCGAACAGGAATCCATAGCGATATTTTGTGGGCGTGGCCTAATTTTTCTATAGCGACCCCTAGAGTATTTTAAATGAACAGCCCCAAGCCATGCTTAAACCTAGAATTACGAAACTTGGTACACATGTGTATCTTGTCGGGACGTACAAAAAAGTCTCTTAGAGCCATGCTCTAAACCCAACAGGAAGTCGGCCATTTTAGATTAAAGTTCATTTGACCTCCATTTTGACGTTTACAGCCTTTGCATTTGATCGAACTCCTCCTAGGGTTTTCGATTGATCGGCTTCAAACTCGGTCAGTCTGATCATAAGGCATGTCTGATTTAAAGTTATCAAATTGGTGACTGTATGAGCTTGCTGAAGGGGGGTTACCAGGGGTCAAAGTTCAGCTACTCGCCATGAAACACGAAACTCTTATATTTCCTATAAAAAAACACATAGAGGGACCAAACTTTCAGTGATTGATCGGCATCGGATGTCCTAAAATACCCTGTGGTGAAATGATGAGATCACTTAAGCCACGCCCCCTGAGAACAGGAAGTGTCATGTTTTACTGTGAACGGTCGCTATCTTAGCCCTTTGACCTAATCAACATGAAACTGTGTCCAGAGACAGAAGACATGTTGGTGTGTTGTGGATCCAAGCCCTGACCGGCTGCGATGAAGCAGCTGGGTGTGGCGGCGTGGCGAAGTGACCTGTAACGCCGATGCCATACGTTTGCTTCTAGATTCCACATGTTTCGACCGAGCTGCACCAAACTTGGCCTGACACATCCTGGTCTGATGCCTGACAATGCTATGTCATCATATTATGACGTCATCTAAGCCCCGCCCCCTCAGAATGAATTAGAGAGATCTTCTGTGTAATTACATAATAAACAGTCCATGTTCGTTGTTTGTAGGGCAATGCTGCCCTCTGCTGCCCACTGAAATAGTTTCATTATTTCAGTAATTCGACACCAGAGGGCAGCATTGCCCTACGGAATGACAGTTCAATGTTGTAATGGAGGAAAAAATTAAATAATTAGTAATTCTAACACAAAAACTCACAGAGGCACCAAACGTTCAGTGATTGATCATAATCGAGTGTCCAATAATATCCAATGGTCAAATGATGACATCACTTAGGCCCCGCCCCCTCGGAACAGGAAGTGCTATTTTTTTACTTGGAAAGCTCTGTTTATGGCTCTCTTGACCTAATCAAGATGATTCGGATGATAAACTCTGTCAATGCTCGCTGCTGGCTGAACCGTGTGGGCGTGGCCAAATGGTGAATATCAGTCCCTCGCCATATACATACGTTTGGCTCTTATTCAGGCATAGATCATCCGATTGGCGCCAACTGGATATGTATGACCTTTGTTCACCTCTAAAGAGCCCGACGGGTTTGAAATGTAATTTGGCTCCACTGCGCCCCCTAAGTTAATACATGGGCTGTATCTCCTCGACGCATCGACCGATCTGCACCAGATTTTTTGACAGTCGTCGGGGAGCGCTGCCGAACGCATTCACGCGTGTCGCCTGGTGGATGGGTGTGGAAAATGCGCGACAGCTTCTGCGGTGGCTAGCGGGCGGCGGTGCTGGAAACTGCGGCGGAGCTTCTGCGGTGGGGAGTTGGCTGCGGCTCTGGAAATCGTGCGAGAGCTTCTGCGGTGGCTGGAACCCCCGCGGTGGCCAATAGGCCGGAGCGGCGCTTGCTGCGAGGGCCGCCCGAGGCTGCTTGCAGCTTTAATTAGGCCCGAGCAGCAAAGCGCTGCGAAGGCCTATTGTATCTGTACTGTTTATTATTATTATTCTGCCCCCCTCTTCGTGGGCCTTTTTGGGGGCTTTATCATATTCAAAAACTCACCAAACTTGGCGGTCGCGTCTAGGCGGTTTAAAAATTTTGAATTTTAAGGTCGCCGCAAAAATTGCCAAAAAAATTGCTCAACGGCGGCAACTAGCAATTTTCAACAGACCCATTGCTATTCACTTACTTCATCGTAGAGACTTGAAATTCGGTACAGTTGTAGAGCTCACTAAGACGCTCAGAATTTACAAGTAATGTCATAGTGCAAGTATCACAGGAAGTCGGCCATTTTGTATTGAAGGTCCATTTTTTACCTCGAGTTTGACGTTTACAGCCTTCGCATTTGATCGAACTCCTCCTAGGGATTTCGATTGATCGGCTTCAAACTCGGTCAGTCTGATCATAAGGCATGTCTGATTTAAAGTTATCAAATTGGTGAGTTTTGGAGCATGTTGAAGGGGGGTTACCAGGGGTCAAAGTTCACCTACACGCCATGAAACAAAAACCTCTTATATTTCCTATACAAAAACACATAGAGGGACCAAACTTTCAGTGATTGATCGTCATCGGGTGTCCTAAAATACCCTGCAGTGAAATTTTTTTTTTATGTAGGCCACGCCCCCTGAGAGCAGGAAGTGTAATGTTTTACTGTGAACGGTCGCTATCTTAGCCCTTTGACCTAATCAACATGAAACTGTGTCCAGAGACAGAAGACATGTTGGTGTGTTGTGGATTCCAACCCCGACCGGCTGCGATGAAGCAGGTGGGCGTGGCGGCGTTGCGAACGCCATCGAATTTCGTTTGGCTCTGAATTCCACAGTTTCGGGGTGAGCTGCTCCAAACTCACTAGGATGGATCCTTATCCATCCCCGAACAGGAATCCATAGCGATATTTGGTGGGCGTGGCCTAATTTTTCTATAGCGACCCCTAGAGTATTTTAAATGAACAGCCCCAAGCCATGCTTAAACCTAGAATTACGAAACTTGGTACACATGTGTATCTTGTCGGGACGTACAAAAAAGTCTCTTAGAGCCATGCTCTAAACCCAACAGGAAGTCGGCCATTTTGTATTGAAGGTCCATTCTGGACCTCGAGTTTGACGTTTACAGCCTTCGCATTTGATCGAACTCCTCCTAGGGTTTTCGATTGATCGGCTTCAAACTCGGTCAGTCTGATCATAAGGCATGTCTGATTTAAAGTTATCAAATTGGTGACTGTATGAGCTTGCTGAAGGGGGGTTACCAGGGGTCAAAGTTCACCTACTCGCCATGAAACACGAAACTCTTATATTTCCTATACAAAAACACATAGAGGGACCAAACTTTCTGGGATTGATCGTTATGGGGTTACCTAAAATACCCTGTGGTGAAATTATATTTTTACGTAGGCCACGCCCCCTGAGAACAGGAAGTGTCATGTTTTACTGTGAACGGTCGTTATCTTAGCCCTTTGACCTAATCAACATGAAACTGTGTCCAGAGACAGAAGACATGTTGGTGTGTTGTGGATTCCAACCCCGACCGGCTGCGATGAAGCAGGTGGGCGTGGCGGCGTTGCGAACGCCATCGAATTTCGTTTGGCTCTGAATTCCACAGTTTCGGGGTGAGCTGCTCCAAACTCACTAGGATGGATCCTTATCCATCCCCGAACAGGAATCCATAGCGAAATTTGGTGGGCGTGGCCTAATTTCTCTACATCTCCCCCTGGAATATTTTAAAAAATCAGCCCCAAGCCATGCTTTATCCTAGAATTACGAAACTTGGTACACATGTGTATCTTGTCAGGACGTACAAAAAAGTCTCTTAGAGCCATGCTCTAAACCCAACAGGAAGTCGGCCATTTTAGATTGAAGTTCATTTGACCTCGATTTTGACATTTAGAGCCTTCGTATTTGATCGAACTCCTCCTAGGGATTTCGATTGATCGGCTTCAAACTCGGTCAGTCTGATCATAAGGCATGTCTGATTTAAAGTTATCAATATGGTGAGTTTTGGAGCATGTTGAAGCGGGGTTAGCAGGGCTCAAAGTTCCCCTGTGATCGATTGTGTAATATGTAATTACAAAGGGGATCCTTTATCATTCCGTAGTGCAATGCTGCCCTCTGGTGTCGAATTACTGAAATTACTGAAATAGTTTCATTATTTCAGTAATTCGACACCAGAGGGCAGCATTGCCCTACGGAATGACAGAGTTCAGTTTTGTGAGGAAGGGAAAAAATTAAATAATTTGTAATTCTAACACAAAAAATCACAGAGACACCAAAGTTTGAGATATTGATCATCCTCGGGTGTAGAATAATATCCAATGGTCAAATGATGACATCACGTAGGCCACGCCCTCTGACAACAGGAAGTCTTGTATTTTACTGTGAACGGTCGATAGCTTCTGCACCAAACTTTGCACGAGTGACCCTGGGGGATCCTTGACGACCCTATGTCATCATATTATGACGTCATCTAAGCCCCGCCCCCTCAGAACAGGAAGTGCCGTTTTTTACTTGGAAAGCTCCGTTTATGGCTCTCTTGACCTAATCAAGATGATTCGGATGATAAACTCTGTCAATGCTCGCTGCTGGCTGAACCGTGTGGGCGTGGCCAAACGGCGAATATCAGTCCCTCGCCATATGCATACGTTTGGCTCTAATTCACGCATGGATCATCCGATTGGCGCCAAACTGGATATGTATGATCTTTGTTCACCTCTAAAGAGCCCGACGGGTTTGAAATGTAATTTGGCTCCACTGCGCCCCCTAAGTTAATACATGGGTTGTATCTCCTCGACGCATCGACCGATCTGCGCCAGATTTTTCGACAGTCGTCGGGGAGCGCCGCCGAACGCATTCACGCGTGTCGCCCGGTGGACGGGCGGGGAAAATGCGCGACAGCTTCTGCAGCGGCTGGCGGGCGGCGGTGCTGGAAACTGCGGCGGAGCTTCCGCGGTGGGGAGCGGGCTGCGGCTCTGGAAAACGCGCGAGAGCTTCTGCGGTGGCCGGAACCCCCGCGGTGGCCAATAGGCCGGAGCGGCGCTTGCTGCGAGGGCCGCCCGAGGCTGCTTGCAGCTTTAATTATTAGGCCCGAGCAGCAAAGCGCTGCGAAGGCCTATTGTATCTGTGCTGTTTATTATTATTATTATTATTATTATTATTATTCTTCCACCCAAATGAATTGCCTTTTTGGGGGCTTTATCATATTCAAAAACTCACCAAACTTGGCGGTCGCGACTAGAAAATTTTAAAATTTTGAATTTTAAGGTTGTCGCAAAAATCGCAAAAAAAATTGCTCAACGGCGGCAACTAGCAATTTTCTGTTGACACAATGGTATGAACGTATTTCATCGTAGAGACATGAAATTTGGTACACTTGTAGAGCTCCCCAAAAGACTCAGAACTTACATTTAATGTTATTAGCCAACTATCACAGGAAGTCGGCCATTTTGTCTTGAACGTCCATTTTTTTCCTCGAGTTTGACGTTTACAGCCTTCGTATTTGATCGAACTCCTCCTAGGGATTTCGATTGATCGACTTCAAACTCGGTCAGTCTGATCATAAGGCATGTTTGATTTAAAGTTATCAAATTGGTGAGTTTTGGAGCATGTTGAAGCGGGGTTAGCAGGGGTCAAAGTTCACCTACTCGCCATGAAACACGAAACTCTTATATTTCCTATATAAAAACACATAGAGGGACCAAACTTTCTGGGATTGGTCGTCATCGGGTGTCCTAAAATACCCTGTGGTGAAATTATTTTTTTAAGTAGGCCACGCCCCCTGAGAACAGGAAGTGTCATGTTTTACTGTGAACGGTCGCTATCTTAGCCCTTTGACCTAATCAACATGAAACTGTGTCCAGAGACAGAAGACATGTTGGTGTGTTGAGTAATCCAACCCCGACCGGCTGCGATGAAGCAGGTGGGCGTGGCGGCGTTGCGAACGCCGTCGAATTTCGTTTGGCTCTGAATTCCACAATTTCGGGCCCAGCTGCTCCAAACTCACTAGGATGGATCCTTATCCACCCACCGACAGGAATTCATAACAAAATTTGGTGGGCGTGGCCTAATTTCTCTATAGCGACCCCTAGAGTATTTTAAATGAACAGCCCCAGGCCATGCTTTATCCTAGAATTACGAAACTTGGTACATATGTGTATCTTTTCAGGATGTACAAAAAAGTCTCTTGGAGCCATGCTCTAAACCCAACAGGAAGTCGGCCATTTTGTATTGAAGGTCCATTTTGGACCTCGAGTTTGACGTTTACAGCCTTCGTATTTGATCGAACTCCTCCTAGGGATTTCGATTGATCGGCTTCAAACTCGGTCAGTCTGATCATAAGGCATGTCTGATTTAAAGTTATCAAATTGGTGAGTTTTGGAGCATGTTGAAGGGGGGTTATCAGGGGTCAAAGTTCACCTACTCGCCATGAAACACGAAACTCTTATATTTCCTATATAAAAACACATAGAGGGACCAAACGTTCAGTGATTGATGTCATAAGATGTCCTAAAATACCCTGTGGTGAAATGATGACATCACTTAAGCCACGCCCCTGAGAACAGGAAGTGTCATGTTTTACTCTGAACGGTCGCTATCTTAGCCCTTTGACCTAATCAACATGAAACTGTGTCCAGAGACAGAAGACATGTTGGTGTGTTGTGGATTCCAACCCCGACCGGCTGCGATGAAGCAGGTGGGCGTGGCGGCGTTGCGAACGCCATCGAATTTCGTTTGGCTCTGAATTCCACAGTTTCGGGGTGAGCTGCTCCAAACTCACTAGGATGGATCCTTATCAACCTGCCAACAGGAATCCATAGCGAAATTTGGTGGGCGTGGCCTAATTTCTCTATACGGTCCCCTAGAATATTTTTAAAAATCAGCCCCAAGCGATGCTTTAACTTAGAATTACGAAACTTGGTACACATGTGTATCTTGTCAGGACGTACAAAAAGTCTCTTAGAGCCATGCTCTAAACCCAACAGGAAGTCGGCCATTTTAGATTGAAGTTCATTTGACCTCGATTTTGACGTTTACAGCCTTCGTATTTGATCGAACTCCTCCTAGGGATTTCGATTGATCGACTTCAAACTTGGTCAGTCTGATCACAAGGCATGTTTGATTTAAAGTTATCAAATTGGTGAGTTTGGAGCATGTTGAAGGGGGGTTAGCAGGGTCAAAGATCCCCTGTGATTGACATATTACACAGTCAATTACAAAGGGGATATTTAGTCATTCCGTAGGGCAATGCTGCCCTCTGGTGTCGAATTACTGAAATAATGAAACTATTTCAGTAATTTCAGTAATTCGACACCAGAGGGCAGCATTGCCCTACGGAATGACAGTTCAATGTTGAATTGAAAAGGAAAAAATTAAATAATTTGTAATTCTAACACAAAACTGACAGAGACACCAAAGTTTGAGTTATTGATCATTATCTTGTGTCCAATAATATCCGAATGGTCAAATGATGACATCACGTAGGCCACGCCCTCTGACAACAGGAAGTCTTGTATTTTACTGTGAACGGTCGATAGCTTCTGCACCAAACTTTGCACGAGTGACCCTGGTGGGTCCTTGACGACCCTATGTCATCATATTATGACGTCATATAAGCCCCGCCCCCTCAGAACAGGAAGTGCCGTTTTTTTACTTGGAAAGCTCCGTTTATGGCTCTCTTGACCTAATCAAGATGATTCGGATGATAAACTCTGTCAATGCTCGCTGCTGGCTGAACCGT